>NW_028281589.1:512500-531110 GCF_059751285.1 Brachycentrus maculatus | reverse complement strand
TATACAGCCTTGATTTAAGGGTAGAAAAAATATCTGACTGCTACAAGTTTGTGTACAACACTTTAATTTTCAATCGCTTCCCTGCCACCCTCTACCACGGCTAGCCGCCGATAAATCTTTCAAAAGCGACGTCATCATTATCAAATATCAATTTGGGATGTGGCCACGCCGTCGGCCTGTAACGCCGTAACCGACATTTTAAATTTGAGTTACTAAAACAAAAAATAGTTGACGATGAAACTTTCATTTCTTGAATGTTTTTCGCAGATACTTTGTGGCACTTTTCATTTAAGTGGTATATATTAGAGTAAAACATATCAATTATCCCTCCTTACATTCCATTCAAATGTCTTCATATTTAATATGTTCATACAAGGTTTTTTTTGCTATAATATTTTTTTAAAAATCATTGCTTTTTAATTTGGTTTCACGAGTCGATCACTTCCAGCAAAAATTTCCAATCAATCTTTCAATCAAATCAAACCAATCGAAATAAATTTCTATAATTCTTGAATGTTTTTTGCAGATACATTGTGGCACATTTTATAAACTTTATAAAATAAAACAACTTTGTTTTAACCACTTTTTATTGGTACACTTTATCCAACCGGTTTCGACAAGAACCTTGTCAACACCAGGGTTTCTGTACTAAATTCTAAAACATTGAAATACCGTAGTTAATTACCCTTCCCTTACCAAAAACTTCCACGCACTCCGTACACCATGTGAAAATATGATTTAAAAATATGATTTGAAAAATATGATTAACAAAGTAAATCATATTTTCATGTATTCTTAAATTCACTCAGTTTATAATAATTTTGTCAGAAAATAAATTATAATTAAAGTTTTCAACCCCTGCCCTGTTGTGAATATAACACAGAATGTTGTATAGCATCCCACTAGTCTGACAATGTCAGTAAAAATGAAACCCAAGTCACAAATGAAATATGTGTGTATAAAAAACCGTAGTAAAAAATTCGAATTATGAAGTACTTTTTTTAATGTAAGTTTTACTGCCTAATATCACTATTTATTATAATCTTTTGTGACACGTGTTTCGATGCATTCCGAATCATTTTCAAACACCATAATATGATCTGAAATGTATTGAAACACGTTTCACTTTAGATTTTCAGAAATAGCGGTCTTTACCAAGTAAAATCTAAATTAAAAGTGGATCGATATCACCACAAACTGACTGCCGAATCAATTAACGAAATTAATGAAGTACTTTTTATCGCTACGACGTTTTGCAATGACGTCTTGGCGCGGCAAGGTTGAGAGGGGTGCTCGAAAAGCACTGCTAAGAAAGAGGGTGACTGTTAAAGTTTGCAGAGAGAAGTTTCGACAGTAATCAATCATCGGCGAGCAACATCCCCCAAAACTACCCCCCAAATGAATCCAGGGGAGGTTCGACCGACCCAAGGCAACGTATCGCATTTCTCTGAATTTGTTCGATCATCTCTCGAGGTCATGGAGACCTTCGGGTGTCCTGGACTCTCGAAAAGTATCTTTTTAATTAATTATTAGCGTTATTAATGATATCGGAAGTTTCGAGGAATATCGGGGTGGTTTCATCCCTAGGGTATGTCGAATTTAATATGCCCTACATAAAAAAAACTTTAAAATATCATAAAAATTAAATCTCATAAAAGATGAAGAAGAATATTAAATTTTTGTACAACATTTTGAGTGTGTCCAAATACTTGTTAAAAAAAATCTGGATTATCTCCAATTATAGGAGTTATTTTTCATATTGTTTTTTAACATCTCATCAAAGATGAAGCGCAATATAGAATAAGAGTTTCTGCTCAATAAATAGCTTCTTTTCATCTCACCAATAGATGTCTCTAGTGAAAATTCTAGTGATTTAAGAACAGTGTTTCGAAATTGGTACATATATATATAGAGCTTCCAAGAATTTGAGTAGTGTGGTTGCCAATCATGGGTAGAATTGGTGAATGTTACACGTGTGTAAAGTGATCACTTAGGGCAGCCTATGACGGTCGTTAGCCCTGTAAATGCCCAGACTTCCATATTCTTCTTCATCTTTGTTGAGATATCAAAGCTAATGTAAAACATTAATTTGTGAATTATATTTGGGCTTTGGATAAAATTTAAAAAATAATAAATAATGATTAAAATTGTAAATAAAAAAACTACACATATCTTTTCAGTAATATATCGTATCGCTCACTCCTTTCAAGAACGTCATAAGTAAAAAAACTTGATTTTTCAGGAGAACGTTTTTAAAGTTTAAAAATATAACACAATGTATTAAAAATAAATATCAAGCCGCTTATTGAACTTTTTACTGTGCAACAGATCTTTTTAGAAAAAACCCGAGGGTTTTTTCTCCATTTGAAAAATATTTAGCATATTTAAAAAATAATTAAACAATACCTTTTCTTCAAAATGCAAAAACAACATTTTCTACCCTGTAGCGGGTAAATATTAATTTAAAAATATGCCTCTTTTGCTGGGATATAGTACATTTTTTGGGCATTCCGAAAACATGCACAACTGAAAATTGAAGATTTTTGATTTAAGACGTTCTTGAAAGGAGTGAGCGATATAAAAAAGTCTGTTCGTTATACAATTTCATCCCTTATTTAATGAAAAAATATCTCATTTTATTTAAATTTCCAGATAAAATCATCGACTTTGAATAGTATATTTCTTTGTTTTTGACTCTTTATACTGTAATATTTTTTAAACATATTTTTTCTCTTCTTATTTGACGTAAATTATATTCATATTTATTTTATTATTCTATCAGGTTCATTATTTATAATGGTGCCTTTTGCGTATTTGTATTTTTTCGTTTAAAAGTTGAAATTTTAGATGTCATAGGGAAAAAATACATAAGATTTTTTGTCCAATTTTTTTTAAAAACAATTTCTTTGTTATTATTTTTTGATATCTCATCAAAGATGAAGAAGAATATGGAAGTCTGGGCATTTACGGGGCTTACGACCGTCATAGGCTGGTTTGAGTGATCACTTTACACACGTGTAACATTCACCAATTCTACCCATTATTGACAACCACACTACTCAAATTCTTGGAAGTTCTATATATATGAACCAATTTAGAAACCTTGTTCATGAATCACTAGAACTTCACTAGAGACATCTATTGGTGAGATGTAAAGAAGCTTTTTATTAAGCAGAAACTCTTATATTAGTATGTGAGATCCGAATCCTGGATTATAATCACACACATGAGAAACGCCAGAAAATACCATTTTCATTTTTATTATTAAGCTTATAATTTGACCAGATAATTTATTTACAACATTTTGAGTGTGTCCAAATACTTGTTCACAAAATCTGGATTATCTCCAATTACAGGAGTTATTTTCATATTATTTTTTGATATATCATCAAAGATGAAGACGGTATGACGGTCGTAAGCCCCGTAAATGCCCAGACTTCCATATTCTTCTTCATCTTTGATGAGATATCAAAAAGTAATATGAAAATAACTCCTGTAATTGGAGATAATCCAGATTTTGTGTACAAGTATTTGGACACACTCAAAATGTTGTAATTTCTTTGTTTTTTTTTCACTTAGGAGTAATTAATAGGGAGATTTTTATTGATACCTCGAAAAAATATGACGAATCATTTTAAAGTCTGGGCATTAACTGGGCTGATGTATGAGCTGTCATAGACTGGTTGTAAGTGATCATTTTGTACACATGTAACATTTACAAGTCTACTCACGATTGACAACCAAACTACTTAAATTTCTGAATTAGTTAGTATGTAGAAAAACGTATGTCCTCTTTCCAATCCTTATGTATAGAAGTGAAGCATGGAGTTGGCTAAAGAAGGATGGGAGTAGACTGAGTGCAGAATGCGTTCTCTCAGACGAATTTGCGGCAAAACGTTGTATGATGTTTGAATTTTATATTCTATATGTTAATCCAAGAAAGAAAAAAGGAAAAAAAAACACAAAAAGAAAAATTTCAATAAAAATAAATTGTAAAACCAACAAAAATGACTAACAAGTGTAAGTCCCTCTCCAAGGACAAGAACTTAGTCACTTTATTGAAGAGAACTGCGTTTTTAATTTTAATATTGTAAGTAAAAATGTTTAGAAAATGAAATAAAATTATGAAAAAACTTTTGTAACCATATTAAATGAAATGAAAAAATTTAAAGCTTCTTTTATATTTATACCTGTGGATACCTGCATCTGTAATTTTCAAAGCTAGTGTTAATGAAATATAATACTCAAGTGGTGAAAAACACGTGTTTAAATATATATATATATATATATATATATATATATATATATATATATATATATATATATATATATATATATATATATATATATATATATATATATATATATATATATATAAATATATATTTATTTATTTATATATATTTATATATATATATATATATATATATATATATATATATATATATATATATATATATATATATATATATATATATATATATATTTATATATATACATATATATACATATATATATATATATATATATATATATATATATATATATATATATATATATATATATATATATATATATATATATATATATATATATATATATATTATTTATATATATATATATAAATATGTATATATAAATATGTATATATATATATGTATATATATATATGTATATATATATATATGTATATATATATATATATATATATATATATATATATATATATATATGTATATATATATATATATATATATATATATATATATATATATATATATATATATATATATATTTATACATATTTATATATATATATATATATATATATATATATATATATATATATATATATATATATATATATATATATATATATATATATATATAAATAAATAAACACAAAAGCAAATATTGTTGGTAATAGAAACAAAAGAAGACCAATAAAACTTGGCATGATCAAATATTTAAAATACTTAGTTTCATTCAGAATAAGTTCACATATTTTCATTAGAAGAGAAGCCCGAAACATCGTTTAAATTAAAAATGCTTCCATATAATCTCTTGATTAATTTATTTTTATTATTTATAATTTTCTAATGACTCGATTTCTTTTTGTTGCAGGTATGTGGTCAAATAATTCAACAAAGCGTTGCATTATTCAAAGTACTCCGTTTTCTTCCACCAAGGTATTTTTAAAAATATTTATTCTTTAAGACACTGGATAATTTACCCTGCGGATGATATATCTAAATAACCAAACACCCCTTTTGCTGTAGGGGTAGGCGGATAGAATAAAAACGTACAAAACTCTGGCTTTATAATTGAAGCGGTTAGCTTCGAACCCGGTACACATTATTATTATTTTCAATTTATTTTATTTGTTTGGGAATTGTACAGCTTTACATTAAGAAAGTAAATAACAAAAATAGTTCATCAATAAAAATAAAGCCAGTTAAACATTTCCACGCTTATGTTATAATAACTTTTAAAACATTAAGGGATATTTTAAAAAAAGAGAAGGAGTGTGTGTGTGAGTAAAAGGGTAAGGGTATGGTATAAAAAATAGAATTTGCAGGAAGGAGAAGGAAAGAAGAGGAAGTAATGAGGGTGGTTAAAGTATTTTTTTTCTGCGTAAGAAAATTTAAAGTTAGAATATATTTATATATTATAAGTATACATACACATATACATACACATACATTCATATATATATATATATATATATATATATATATATATATATATATATATATATATATATATATATATATATATATATATATATATATGTACATATATATATATATATATATATATATATATATATATATATATATATATATATATATATATATATATAAATATATATATATATATATATATATATATATATATATATATATATATATATATATATATATATATATATATATATATATATATATATATATATAAATATATATATATATATATGTATATATATATATATATATATATATATATATATATATATATATTTATATATATATATATATATATATATATATATATATATATATATATATATATATATATATATATATATATATATATATATATATATATATATATATATTTATATATAAATATATATAGTTATATATATATATATATATATATATATATATATATATATATATATATATATATATATATATATATATATATGCATATTAACATATATATACATATAAACATATATACACACACACATACACACATATACATATATATTACGTTAGATTAAAATATTTAAAGTGATTTAAAGCAAAGTTATAATTTAATTTAAAAAATAAAATACTTTGTTATAACAATTTTAAGCAAATAAGAAATAAATATCGAAATTTGTATACATACATATACAATAAACAGTAACGTAAAAACTGGCAAAGTCATGCGAAAAAGCTCGATATTATTCGAGCTTTAAAAAAATTGTTTTGACTTCCACCCCTAAAAGCTCTCTCTCTCTCTACGTACAACCTGGTATTCGAAAGCCATAACGTAAGCATGCCTAGGGTTGGTTAGGTCTGTTTAATATTCGGTAAGGGCTGTATTAATTACGGCACACACGTGGATGTTTTTGATAGGGCTGTTTTTCAAAATGCCGGTAATTATTCATCCCGAAATTAGAGTAGGTGAGTGAAGCAATTTGTATTTTTGTGTGTTTTCCCTTGTCATGAGTGTTTTCTATGTGCTGTGTTTTAAAATCGTTAATTCAATCGTCTGCTTTCGGTCCGAAAACAATTATTTTTGATTAGCTAGAACAACCCTTGGGTCTTTTTTATTTCCGTTTAAGATTTTACTTACATATTTATATTGACTTTTCGACATTAATGAGATAAGCATTATCGATGAAATTAAATAAGGCGTATACAATATTTTGAGTGTGTCCAAATACTTGGTCATAAATCTTGATTATATCCAACTAGGATTTATTTTTTATATTATAAAAATAACTCCTCGTAATCCAGTAATCCAGATTTGTGAACAATTACTTGGACACACTCAAAATGTTGTGAATAAATGAACTGGTCAAATTATAACCTTAAAAATAATAAAAATGAAAATGATATTTTCTGGCGTTTCTCATGTATGTGATTATAATCCAGTATTCGTACCTCACATAATACAATTGAAGAGTTTCTGTTTAATAAATAAACTTCTTTTTTTCGTCTCTCCAATAGATGTCTCTAACGAAATTCTAGTGATTTAAGAACAATGTTTCGAAATTGGATCATATAATATATATAGAACTTCCAAGAATTTGAGTAGTGTGGTTGTCAATAATGGGTAGAATTTGTGAATGTACCACGTGTAAAGTGATCACATAAGTATTAGTGTTTTTTTTAATGACAAAAATACATCGATTTCATACTATTTCTGTGAGCCTAAGCAGCTCATTATAACAAATAGGTATCAAATTGTGGTTCGAGTAGGTTCGAACCGAGAAACTCTGACTCAAGAGTCCGCGACACTAACCACGGGACCACAGCCCGACACGCAATTACAATACTTATTAGGGCAAGTGTGACCACTACACTATTGAGTCGGACATCACTCGATATTGCATTTCATAATTTTTTCATACTTTCCTCATCCCCTAAACGCGGTCAGATTTACGACCCCCTAGTGACAGAGGTAGTCAGTAAAAGTTATGGCGATTTTTAACGTGACAACCCTAATAATAAATCGACCAGCGCTCTGTCATGCATTCAGACTGATATTCCCATAAGTTACCCATCGTGGATGGGATTTCACAGAAAAAAACATGAACGGCCGAAAAAACGATTCCAATTTATTTATTTTGTTGTTATTTCATCATATACGTTGTAACAAATTACGAAAATGTACCCGCATGGGGGGTTGTATGGGTTTTCCCTTGCCCAGGGCGCATTTTCTGATATTTATTTATAAAAATATTTAAAAGGAAATTATAATTTATGTTTAATGCAATAACTTTGTAATTTTCCATTTTATTATAAAGATATAACTTTGTTTTAAAATCACTTTAAATATTTTATTGATTTATGTATTAATTTTAAATCAAACACGGATTTTTTGAGTGTACTAAGTTGTATTTTATTAACAAAAACACATAAAAAATTATATTGTGACCATTGTTTCGCCTTGTTAGGGCATTATCAATACATAAATAAAAATGGAGTTCTACAAATTAAACGCCAAATCAATAAATAAAAAAATTATTAATTTTTTTGATTTATTTTTAAATTATTCATTTGGCGGTCACCCAGTGAAAAGATGTTTCTGCCAGTGTCAAGTATTATTTTTATTTACACACAAAAAAATAAAATAAAATAATCAAAACAATTAATGCCAAATTTATACTTTAAATGCGTATAGCTTTAGCATTTTAGAAATTATAATTTAATTAAATAATAGTAATAATAATAAACAACATTTTGAGAGTGTCCAAATCTGGATTATCTCCAATTACAGGAGTTATATTCATATTATTTTACATCTCATCAAAGATGAAGAAGAATATAGAAGTCTGGGCATTTACGGGGCTGACAGGCTGGTTTAAGTGATCATTTTACATACGTGTAACATTCACCAATTCTACCCATTATTGACAACCACACTACTCAAATTCTTGAAAGTTCTATGTTATATGAACCAATTTAGAAACCTTGTTCTTGAATCACTAGAACTTCATTAGAGACATATATTGGTGAGATGTAAAGAAGCTTTTTTAAAGCTTCTTTACATCAGATGAGATGTCAAAAAATAATAATAATAAACTTTATTAAATAATGTCTACCGGTTTCGAAGCTAACCGCTGCCTTATCAAGACTGAGTATTAATCAGTCTTGATAAAGAAGCGGTTAGCTTCGAAACCTGTAGATATTATAATTCAGTTATAATAAAATATTTATAGTGATTTTAAAACAACGTTACATTTTAATTATGAAATTGAAAATCACATAGTTAGTGCTTCAAATATAAATTGTATTATTACAAATTAAATCATATATAGCATCATAACGTAACAATTTTACAAGCTAGAAATCTTGATTACTGAAAATCATCTATAATGGTAATGTAACGTTTTGGTGAGGACCTACACATATCGCTCACTCCTTTCAAGAACGTCATAAATTAAAAATTGTCAATTTTCAGTTGTGCATGTTATCGGAATGCCCAGAACATGTAGTATATCCAAGCAAAAGAGGCATATTTTTAATTTAATATTTACCCGCTACAGGGGAGTAAGTGTTGTTTTTGCATTTTGAAGAAAGGGTATTGTTAAATTATTTTTTTAAATATACTAAATACTTCTCAAATGGAGAAATAACCTTCAGGTTTTACCTAAAAAGATCTGTTGCACAGTAAAAAGTTCAATAAGTGGCTTGATATTTATTTTTAATACATTGTGTTATATTTTTAAACTTTAAAAATGTTCAGGAGAAAAATCAAGTTTTTTGATTAATGACGTTCTTGAAAGGAGTGAGTGACATGTGAACAAGTATTGAGACACACTCAAAATGTTGTGAATAAAATAACTGGTTAAATCAGAAGCTGCAATGATCGGCGAAATATAAGAGAAGATGCAAGAAAGTGGAAATTTATAAATGCAGATTGGTTTGGCATTCTAATCTCTCTGCCTACTCCCATGAGAAGCAGCGTAATATTTAGTTAGTTATATCATTCATATTTGAAGCACTAACTTAGTGATTTTCCACTTTATAATAAAAATGTAACTTTGTTTTAAAATCACCATAAATATTTTATTATAACTTAATTACGATGTCTACCGGTTTCGAAGCTAACCGCTTCTTTTATTTCAGCTAATATGAGCTATATATTTTTAAACTTTTAAAACGTTCTCCTGAAAAATCAAGTTTTTTGATTAATGACGTTCTTGAAAGGAGTGAGCGATATAAGGATGATATTCCTCGCTTGCGCGAGAAAATAAGAAGCCAGCTTCCCTTCGATTTCGCATTTGGCGGTAGATATAGAGAGAGGCTTTATTAACGAGTCAGTCATAAGTGAAAACCGATTGCTGTAACGGAGTATGTGCCGTCCGATATTCCGTTAATCCGTTAATAACGGGCGATTAACCAGATAACGGACTGGTGATTACGGCGCGTCGGCGAGTGCTAACGGAATGGCAAGATGGCGCCGGGGATGCTAAAATGGCCGCCGGAAATGGATGCGAGAGTGGAAAGATACAGGAAGTTGAAAAATATCCCGTTTTCCCGCGATATTTTCACCGCTTTCTCCGCGCACGTTTTAAAATTGGCAATTTATGACGTTATTTTTTTGTTAAGGCGCTACGCACTGTTTTAATATTATATTTTACCTTATGGTGCAAAGAAGACTGCATAAGTTTATGCAATGTTTTACAAATCGTGTTTTTATTTTTTTTATTTATCTATTTTTTACTATAATTTAAACATAATTGTATACTACTACTACTACTGCTACTACTACTACCACCATCATGCCGTTTCTCCGCAGGGGTAGGCAGAAAGGATGGAACGCCACACTCCTCTGTCCTGACATACACTCCTCGCCTCCTTCACATCCATACATCTAGTCATACATGCCCTCCGATTACGCAGACTTTTGACACCGCCAGATTTTAGGTTCTGATTGATCTGATCGTGCCAAGTCTTTTTCGGTCGTCCTCGTTCTGTTTTCCCTCTCACATTCGCCACATATATTCTTTCTTAGTCATTAAATTGTATACATTTATTTAAATCACAATTTTAAACGAAAATCATTATAATTTTTGGTAATGTGAGATACGAGGTATCAGTGCATCACTTTCTCATATCGCTCACTCCTTTCAACAAGTCATATATCAAAAATCGTCAATTTTCAGTTGTGCATGTTTTCGGAATGCCCAGAAAATGTACTATATCCTAGCAAAAGTGGCATATTTTTAACATAATATTTTCCTGGTATAGGGCAGAAAGTGTTGTTTTTGCATTTTGAAGAAATGGTATTAAATTATTTTTTGAATAAACTGCAAAAATCAAATGCAGAAAAACTTAAAAGATCTGTTGCACAGTAAAAAGTTCAATAAGTGGCTTAATATTTATTTTTAATACATTTTATTATATTCTGTAACTTTAAAAACGATCTCCTGAATAATCAAGTTTTTTTATTATATAAATGACGTTGTTGAAAGGAGTGAGCGATATGTGAGCATATAAAATTGAAAAGATACGATTTCTAAGATAAAATAAATAAATAAATATTATTTTTTGGTAATATGTAAGGTACAGGGTATTGGCGTATGGACATCTCATATATAAGCATAACAAATTGAAAATATACGATTTCAACGAAAAAATTATGAAAATTTCAGGTAAGATGTCAGATATGAGATATGAGCGTATCACAGTCACATCAAAAAGCATAAAAAATGAGAAAAATTATTAAAAATAACGGTAAAACTGGAAGAATCTGGTATTTTATTTAAATAAGAGCTTCAGAAACGCGTATCAAAAGCAAAAATGATACATTTAACTCTCTCAAAGTCTCCATAGCGATACTTCAAAAGCTTAAAATATCTTGAAAGCGCCGAACGACTGAAATACTCCTGAATATTTATACGTATATTTTCCATACCCCCTTTGATTTGTATTTTTTTCCGTTTTAATAAACATCGCTGTATTTTTGTATTTTTTCATTTTATAGCCGCGATGTCACCGTATTGGAAATAATTGGCGATCTTTCTTTCAAGTTTTTCGCACACGTCAGCCTGCGGTGGTAAAATAAGCGACCGTTTAAATTCTGCTGAATTTTCCCTTGTAGACACGACTCACCTGGTCCTTTTTCCTCGCGGAATCTTCTTCTTATTTCATTTTACCCCTTGTTACAACCAATGGTGCATAGGGCACTAAATCGGATGAATCCAGAACGCAAAACAATCTTAAATTAAGGAGGAATCAAGGGGTGTTTTGTGTGTGTGTTTTTTTTAGAATATACATTGAAATTTGATTTTTTTAGAATACGAATCGAAAAAAATATTTTTGTAATTTTTTTTCAATTTCTCATTGACTTTTTCCTTTTCAAAACCGTATATTAATTTGGAAGAAAAACTTCAATTCAAAAACGGTATTTCAAACAAAAACTTAATAACGTCAAATGTTACCTGAGTTTAAAGAAAATTAATCGTGAATAATATTTGGCCTTATAAAGATTTTTTAACATTTTAATGTAAAACTACTTAAAAGTGGGTTTTATTTTATAAAGTTTATGTAATGTGCCACAAAGTATCTGCAAAAAACTTAGATTATTTAAAAAAAATAACACTTTAAAGGTTTTTACAGTTTTCTTCGCCTTTTTTTAGTCCACCTAAAAGAAAAATGTTTATTTTACAAATCCTTCTTTTGTTATTAAAAATAAATATATATGCGGAATGCATCGAAACACATATCACAATAGATTTTTAAAAAATAGCGGTTTTTACCAAGTGAAATCTAAGTTTAAATAAAAATAAAAATATGGTTTTTAATTTGACTTTCACCGCATTCATCCAGGTGCACGAAAATATCTCAAATGTTTCCCCTCTTCCCCTGAATTGCGGATTTCAGCGGAGTAATGAGTTCTTCAAATTGTTTTTCCGCAAAGATGATTACCTCCCGTATTCTCATGAACTCGCTTTTCCCGCTGCTTGGTCCCGTCTCTTCCTGTACCCTTTGTACATTGGACTGCGAGGCTTTTCTTTAATGGACATTACATGAGGGGAAATATTAACTTTTTTCATAAAGAAATGCACCGCTTAAATCATTTATTTATATAAAGTTTTCTCTACGTTTTCTTATGAACTTTTCATGATACATCCACTTTTACTGCTTCTACTATCATCACACTGTTTCTCCGCAGGGGTAGGCAGAGAGGAAGGAGCACCACACTATTTCATCGTGACGGACACTCCTAGTTTTCTTCACATCTTTAAGTTCGAGCACTATCGTGCTTGAACATAAAGTACTGCCTTATTAATTGATCAGCTACTTTAAAAAAAAATTTGTGTATATATATATATATATATATATATATATATATATATATATATATATATATATATATATATATATATATATATATATATATATATATATATATATATATATATATATATATATATATATATACATATTATTTTTTGACATCTCATCAAAGATGAAGAAGAATATGGAAGTCTGGGCATTTACGTGGCTGACGACCGTCATAGGCTGGTTTAAGTGATCACTTTACGCACGTGTAACATTCACCAATTCTACCCATTATTGACAACCACACTACTCAAATTCTTGGAAGTTCTGTATATATGAACCAATTTAGAAACCTTGTTCTTGAATCACTAGAACTTCACTAGAGACATCTATTGGTGAGATGTAAAGAAGCTTTTTATTAAGCAGAAACTCTGTTATAAGTATGTGAGGTATATATTTTTATATATATATTATATATATATATATATATATATGATATATATATATATATATTTATGAATATATATATATATATATATATATATATATATATATATATATATATATATATATATATATATATTTATAAATATATATATATATATATATATATGTATATATATATATATATATATATATATATATATATATATATATTTATATATATATATATATATGTATATATATATATATATATATATATATATATATATATATATATATATATATATATATATATATATATATATATATATATATATATATATATAAATATATATATATATATATATATATATATATATATATATATATATATATATATATGTATATATATAAATATATATATATATATATATATATATATATATATATATATATATATATATATATATATATATATATATATATATATATATATATATATATATATATATATATATATATATATATATATATATATATATATATATAAATATATATATATGTATATATATATATATATATATATATATATATATATATATATATATATAAATATATATAAATATATATATATATATATATATATATATATATATATATATATATATATATATATATATATATATATATATATATATATATATATATATATATATATATATATTTATATATATATATTTATAAATCTTCTTTCTAACCTGTTAGTATCAAAGGGGTGCAGCCGAGTGTACAAAAAACGTATTCTAGAGTGAAAATATTTTTAAAACGTCTGAAAAATTATAAACGGCGCAATGTGTTGGAAAATTCTCGAAACTTAATAAAAGTGTCCTGTCCACAAAGGGTGTATTATTTTTCTCCTGCGCAGTGAAATATGAATGCAATATTCAAGGACTTTATCATTTTTTCTACAAAGGGAGCGTTGGTTGCTCGCTTTGCCCCTCTAGACTGAAATCCTAGCACAACAGGATCTTCGTTGTGGTATTTTCATAACACTGTTTAGAATCATCTATAAACCATCTAATAAGCGCTTTTTCCAAATTGATAATTTTCATTTTTCACCAATGTTTTACTTAGTAAATACCACTATTTTGTAAAATCTACTGTGACACGTCGGCTGTCCAAACTCAAAGCACAGTAAGGGACATTTTTTGTGGTACGTTTTTTTTGCAGTAGATTCTACTTCCAAAAATCCAAATAAAAACGAACTACAAAAAATGTCCCTTACTTTGTTTTAAGTTTGGACAGCCGACGTGTTTCGATGCATTCCGCATCATTTTCAACCACCGTATGCGATGTTTATAATGCGAAAATGATGCGGAATGCATCGAAACACGTGTCGCTGTAGATTTTTAAGAAATAGTGGTATTTACTAAGTAAAACATTTATTAAAAATGGATAGATTTTGCCACAAAGCGACTACCGAATCAATTAATGAGAATTTATTATTTTCGAAAGAGTAAAAATATTATATTTTTTATGAAAATTAATACATTTTTAAGTATTTTTGGACATCTCAACATACATGAAGAGGAATATGGAAGACTGGGAAGTATAATATATTGACACTTGAAGAGTGTCAATATATTATACTTCCAAGTTTAAAATCCTTTAGGATTTTTTCAGGGCAATATTAAGCTAGTAAGATATCAAATAGTCAATGATCACGCTTTTGTAAAACAATGCACTTGGTCACTTTCTCCTGCATGACTACGATATATTATGCAGAGTGTTAAAATGACTGTTCAAAAAACAAAGTCATTTTATTTCTCCAAATAATTGATAAGGCGAGTGTTAAAAGTGGTATTTACCAAGTAAAATTTAAGTTTAAATAAAAATAATGTTGTTGAAAATAAAGAAACAAATAAATTTTATAATAAAACTGGATTTTCAGTCCTTTCCTGCTTCATTCGCGAAACGGCGTCATAATAATTTAAAAAACCTTTTCATAATTCCGGTTAATCGCGAGACTCGAGCATTGGGGTTAATTTTAAACAAAAATAAAATAAAAACAACTAATTTGTATGTGTCTGCTGTCGCAATTAATGTCACAAAAACAGCGTGTTTATATCTCTCTGCGCTTCTGTGCTCCTGTTTATACCCAGCTGCTTTATTTGCCAACTTGCTTCACAATCGGTCTTCGTTTAATTTTTTTTCAGTTTTAATTTCAGTTTTGTAGAAATATTAACTGTATCCACGCTTTACTGCGGCTCATTCTATTTAAATGAAAAAATATATATTCTGTATTCATTGATTGTCAGCGCTGATATCATTTGGCATTGTCAGTCGATATTGATTTCGTGGTGTGTCCTTCGTTTCGTAAAATTTGGCTTTGACTTGAACTTTGATCTTTTCGCATTCCCTTTTTCCTCCCTCTCATCTCTCTTGCGTTTGAGATTAATTCCCAAATGCATGCGTAAGGATTGTTTTAGCATATAAACTGGTCACATCTTCTTATCGTCTTTGTAGACTATTGCGATCAGCTCTTCTTGTCCTTGGGTTGTAGGTCTTACTATCGTGTACGACGTCACCTAGGCCATGACTTCAAATCATGTTATCATCCATCAGTTTTTGGTCTTCCTCTAGATGTCTTTCGAGGTAGATCCATGACAATTGCCTGGTTTACGATATGTTCAGGTTATCTGCGTCCTATTTGCCCATACCATCTCAATTGCCCTTCCTCTACCTTACTATTGATTCCATTTACACCCAGGCTTCCACAAACGCGTCGACTCTTTATTTTGTCTTTAACAGACACTCCAGCTGACCATCCAAGCATTTGTATCTCAAGTCTGGTCACATCACTAGTAAGTTTTGACTTAATTGCCCCACTGAGAGCGATAGGGATTTTGTGAGCTCTTGTATTTTTTTTATCGTTGACCGCGAAAAACTTAGCACAATTGATGAAATACTGATATAAGAATTTTAAAAAAATGATATTTTTAATAGATGGATCTGAATGGAAACCAAGTGCCAAATCATCTTCTAGTGGAAAGGAGTCTGTAGATGACAGTCAACAGTCCACCTTCTCCTGAGGAGTTTTACGTGGTTTCCTCCCAGCAATGAGCAAATGCTGACAAGTTCCTGATTGGCCCACACTAGATTATCCCTCCTGTTATTTATTGATTTAGCGTTTAATTTGTAGAACTCCGTTTTAATTTATGTATGAATTTAAAATCAGTCATGTATGAGTCTACTAAGTTGTCATTTACTAACAAAAACACAAAAAAAATTAAAATGTGACAATTGTTCCGCCTTGTTAGGGCATTATAAAACGAATGTCACAATGAAACAATTCGGCTGTCCAAACTCAAAACACAGTAAGGGACATTTTTATTGTAGTACGTTTTTTTGCATTTTTGGACTAAGTAGATTCTACTTAGGCGAAAAATGCAAAAAAAAAACGTACTACAAAAAAATGTCCCTTACTGTGTTTTAAGTTTGGACAGCCGAATTGTCACAGCATAATTTTTTTATGTGTTTTTGTTAATAAAATACAACTGAGAAGACTCAACTGAGAAGACTTAAAATCTGTGTTTGAATTAAAATTAATACATAAATCCTGTTGAATTAAAATTAATACATAAATAGAATTAAAATAAATACAATAATCCCAACACAGATTGAAATAAAAACATTTATTTTGTTATAAGAAACAAAAATTCATTTAATGATCTATAAACGTTGTACATAATAAGCTAAATAATTATTTCAGTTTCTATCTGAAAAAAAAACAAAAGCTTTTATACCGAACCTGGGAATGCGGCGCTAGCTTTCAAAGCTCGCCCTCGATTCGATTGTAAAACCACCCTGCGCGGTATTATCTGAGTGTTGGTCGAAATTAGACGGAATAAAGGTTTTTCGTGACTTTTTATTTCGTATTCATTGCGGGCAATTCCGCGAATTACCCCAGCCTTAATTAACTTAACATTCGGACGAATTTCGAAGGGAATCACGCCCACGCGAAGGCATCAGGATTTCGGTCTCAAATAACACGTTTATAATAATTACTTTGCCGTCAAACTTGACAACTTAATGGAATACATTATGAAAGTTTTTCAATTCAAATTAATTAATAAAAAAAATATAATTTGAAAATATTCGTCAGTTTCGGTGTTTTTCTTTAGGTTTTTTTTTTAACTCTTACCGCTCTTTAGGCCAGACATTCTGGCCCGTTCGGTTCTAGTAGGCAGCTCCGTGGGCCACAATGTCTGGCCCGGCGCAGATATAACTTTAATCACTGATTTCTCTATCACCCAAGTATATTCTAGCAAAAAAAATATTTCAGATAATACAGTTAATCTTAATTAACATGGTCATACGAATTGCCAGATAGAGTGTCCCAAAACGTCGCATTTTTTCGATCAGAGTAGCTGATCAGTTATGAGAAAAAATGTTCAGAGTGGAAAAGGTTAAAGGTTAAAACAGGGTTAGTAGAGTAAGCCTGCCTGGTGTTCCTCCTCATGATGAGTGGTATAACTAAAAAAAAACTAACTTACCATCACGCCGCTTCCCCGCAGGGGTAGGCAGTGAGAATAGAACGCCACACCGATCTGTCCTTGCAAACATTCTTCGCCTCTTCCACGTTCATGCATCTCCTCATAGTGGTATAATGATATGAGATAAATCTAAATCTAGTTTTGGCATAATGATAACGATACTTTTTGTTGTTGTATTTTTCAGTATTTTGTTGTTGAGTTTAATGAAAAGCACATATTGATATTGACATAATACATATTTCTTACATAACCTGTGGTACCACAACTGTTCATATATAGCGTCTGACGTTTACAGTTACAACGCGCGCATATGCGGCACAATCTTATTCCATCAGTTTGTATCGAAACGCAAAACTCTCTTTCTCTTTCTATCTACGTTGTATCTTTCTCCTCTCTCACGTAACGAAACGCGCCTAATAAACGTGCAATTTCACTCTAAATTCTTGTGCAATTAACGATCATCGAATCGCCTCCTAAGAATTTTGTTCAATCAACGAAAAAGATCATTAAAATGACGATATTCGCAAATAAGATTTAAAAATTTCACCAAGATTAATTATGATAATGCCACTTGTATAATGCTTGATTTCTTCGCAGCTGTTCATATATAGCCCCTAT
>NW_028281588.1:0-24947 GCF_059751285.1 Brachycentrus maculatus | reverse complement strand
AAGTAACGATCAAATAAGCATTGCATCAATTTCATGCAGTGCCCTATGCATCGTGGGCATGAATAATGGTCAGCAGTAGTTTTTAGATTAAAACATTGTGATTATTGTCATTATTAGGTAAAACGCAACACATGACACCACTCACAACCCGTGTGATATGTTGTGTAGGTGTAGGTATGCGTATACTGCTATGGTTGTGGTTTATAGTGTTGATGCGGATGAATAAAATAAAAAATAACACGTGGTTCGATGCATTCAGCAATATAATGATCGATATTGATACTGAATGCAACAAAACACGTGTCATAATAGATCTGAATAAATTCTGGAATTTACCATAAGTATATAGTTTTAATTTTAAAATGCATAAATAAAACTTCAAATATAATAAAGTAATATTCTTAAATTTTGCTCGGTAGTATTTCACTCACTCCTTTCAACAACGTCATATGTAAATCAAAAAACTTTATTTTTTTTTCTCCATTTGAAAAATGCAAAGTATATTTAAAAAAATTATTAAACAATACCTTTTCTTCAAAATGCAAGAACAACGCTTTCTGTCCTGTAGCGGGTAAATATTTAGTTAAAATATACCGCTTTTGCTGGGATATAGTACATTTTCTGGGATTTTTGATATATGACGTTCTTGTAAGGAGTGAGCGATTTGAGAAGCAAACACTGAATTTCAATATTCTAATACAAAAAAGAGAAAAAGATATTGTAAAAAGACTCTAAGAGTAGACGTGTTATATTTTATATGTATGTACACAGCGTCTGTTCGCATACTGTGTATTTCTAAACAGTCTTTCATGTATGTATTTCGTCGTATTTTTATATAAAACTTGATGTTCCCTAAGCACTACAGAATCCCTCCCTTGGATGGATTTTGCTCTCCGTAAATTTCTCTCTGAAAATCTGTTCTCTGTAAATGCAACAGAGTGCACTGAATCGTTTTTCACCATTCGCAAGAATGTAAAACGTCACAATATAACCGTACAATACTTTGTGACTATTTTGTAACATTTGCTCTGCATCTAAAAATTGTGGTCAGGTCAGGAGTCAGCGGGTATGCATGTGGAGATGCATGAATGAAGAAGAGGCAGAGAATTCATGTCAGTAAAATAAAAACGGTCGGCTACCGTTCTGGAGGTCCCGGGTTCGATTCCCAGGGTGGGGGGTAAAATAAATATAAGTGATTTTTTCACTTTTATATTTCTTCAATATTACCCTAGACTAGTACCTGAAGTGGAGGGCTGATCACCTTTCTTTCATTCGTTAACGATCATGATAACACTGCGTTTATATGATGCAGTGCCCTATGCACCATTGGGGTGCGGATTAGGGTTCGAAGAAGAATAAATTAAAAACATGTAGTACTTTTGCGTGCGACCCATAATGACATATATGGGAGAGGACACCGCATTACCAAAAAAGACTCTCTCAAAGGAGCCTATTTTCAGGAGTCTACGAGATAGAATAAGGAACACCAGGATAAGAGAAATATGTGAGATGGAAGATGGCGTAAGATAGGGAAGGCAATGAAAAAGAAGATAGTATACGTATTTCAGAAGAATGGAACCATCCAGACTCCCTTACATTGCACTGCACGGCCAGGAAAAGAGATGGATTGACAGATGGGATTCGACATCGCAAGAGGCTAAAACAGACCACAAGGCCTACACCACGAAGAAAAAAAATCATGACATTATTATTTTCCCATTTAATGATATTTTATTTATATCGCATATGAATCTTTAAAGGTCTGCTCACTTAACCTCAAGGTCAAATATAAAATAAATAACAAGAATTGAAATTACAATAATTAATACAATTATTTCATTTTGTTCAAATACAAATATATATCTGAATACCTTAATACTGCAGCTGTCTAACTAACTAACTAACTAACTAATCATCACGCCGCTTCCCCGCAGGGGTAGGCAGAGAGAATAGAACGCCACACCACTCTGTCCTTGCAAACATTCTTCGACTCTTCCACGTTCATGCATCTCCTCATACATACCCGCCGATTGTTTCGACTCCTAACCTGACCACCTTTAAGTTTTTGGCATACTTGATCTTGCCAAGATTTTCTCGGTCTTCCTCTGCTCCTTTTTTCAATTACATTCGCCTCATAAATTTGTTGTACCGTTCTTTCCTCACTCATTCGTTCTACATGTCCAAACCATCTCCACACACCTTTTTCACTGCAGCTGTCTAGTTCACAAATATCAAATATTATTACGTACGATTCCATTTGCAAAAATTATAACATCTTCCGATAGGTGATTAATTATTATTTTTTGACATCTCATCAAAGATGAAGAAGAATATGGAAGTCTGGGTATTTACGGGGCTGACGACCTTCATAGGCTGGTTTAAGTGATCACTTTACACACGTGTAACATTCACCAATTCTACCCATTATTGACAACCACACTACTCAAATTCTTGGAAGTTCTATAAATATGAACCAATTTAGAAACCTTGTTCTTGAATCAATAGAACTTCACTAGTGACATCTATTGGTGAGATGTAAAGAAGCTTTTTACTAAGCAGAAACTCTTATATTAGTATGTGAGGTCCGAATCCTGGATTATAATCACACACATCGCTCACTCCTTTCAAGAACGTCATAAATCAAAAAACTCTATTTTTCAGGAGAACGTTTTTATAGTTTAAAAATAACACAATGTTTAAAAAATAAGTATCAAGCCACTTATTGAACTTTTTACTGTGTAACAGATCTTTTCAGGTAAAACCTGAAGGTTTTTTCTCCATTTGAAAAATATTAAGTTTATTTAAAAAAATAATTGAAAAATCTTTTCTTTAAAATGCAAAAAAAAATATTTTCTGCCCTGTAGCGGGTAAATATTAAGTGAAAAATATGCCTCTTTTGCTGGCACATAGTACATTTTCTGGGCATTCCGAAAAGATGCACATCTAAAAATTGACGATTTTTGATTTATGACGTTCTTGAAAGGAGTGAGCGACATGAGAAACGCCAGAAAATACCATTTTCATTTTTATTATTTAAGCTTATAATTTGACCAGATAATTTATTTACAGCAATTTGAGTGTGTCCAAATACTTGTTCACAAAATCTGGATTATTACACGGGTTATTTTCATATTATTTTTTGACATCTCATCAAAGATGAAGAAGAATATGGAAGTCTGGCTGATTAATTTTGTGCCACCCTGTATGTATTTTGCAAACCTCTGACCTGGAATTATGTATACAATAATTAACCAAAAGGTTTCATGACGATTCAAGTGTATTAAAAAATTTATACTGGTTGGTATCATGTACTTTGATGTTCACAAAATACGAATCAATTTAATTTTATCTACTAGAGCGAAACAGTAAGTACTTAGGCCAATCATGTTCGCAATTATTGGGGAGGCCTTTGACAAACATCACACATGAACATATCGCTCAATCCTTTCAACAATGTCATTTATCAAAAAAATAGATTTTACAGTATATCGTTTTTAAAGTTCAAAAATATAATACAAAATATTGAATTTATTGAACTTTTTACTGTACTACAGATCTTTCTAGGTAAAACTTGAATGGTTTTTCTCCATTTGAAAAATATTTAGTATATTTGAAAAAATAATTAAACAATACTTTGTCTTCAAAATACAAAAACAACACTTTCTGCCCTGTAGCGGGTAAATGTTTAGTTCAAAATATACCGCTTTAGCTGGGATATAATACATTTTCGGGGCATTCCGAAAACATGCACAACTGAAAATGGACGATTATTGATATATTACGTTGTTGAAAGGAATGAGCGTTATCAATGAGTTTCGAGTGTTGGGAATAAAAGTGGAATTTTTGTAATTAAGTTTTATATTATTATTAATATTTGAAGCACTAACATTGTGATTTTCCATTTTATTATTAAAATGTAACTTTGTTTTAAAATCACTAAAAATGTTTTATTATAACTTAATTAATGTCTACCGTTTTCGAAGCTAACCGCTTGTTTATCATCACTGATTAATACTGATTAATATTATTAATCAGTTTTGATAAAGAAGTGATTAGCTTTGAAACCGGTAGACATTATAATTAAGTTAAAATAAAATATTTACAGTGATTTTAAAACAAAGTTAAATTTTAATTATTATAGTATTGTATTATTTAAACAGACACTGGATTATTCACCCTACGGATGATATATGAATATAATTTTAATTTTTGACATCTCAACATAGATGAAAAAGAATATGGGCATTTGCGGGTCTTACGACTGTTATAGGATGGTTTAAGTGTTCACTTTACACACATGTAACATTTATGAATTCTACCCATGATTGACAACCACACTACTATTATTCTTAGAACTTATATTTTTACTGTTCAAATTCGAAACATAGTGCTTCAATCACTAGAATTCCACTAGAGACATTAATGGTGGATGAAAGAAGCTTTTT
Organism: Brachycentrus maculatus; assembly: GCF_059751285.1. NCBI lineage: Eukaryota > Metazoa > Arthropoda > Insecta > Trichoptera > Brachycentridae > Brachycentrus > Brachycentrus maculatus. Next base: position 20,502 of record NW_028281588.1, on the reverse strand, counting down.
TATTGAGCAGAAACTCTTTCATTTGTATGTGAGTTTTGAATCCTGGATTATAAGTAATCGGACACTCAAAATGTTGTATGAATATTATAGTATTTAAAACAATAAAAATTAAATTTTGACATCTCAACATAGATGAAGAAGAATAAAGAAGTCTGGGTATTTACAGGGCTTGTAGCCAGTCATAAGCTGGCTGGAGTGATCACTTTACACACGTGTCATATTCACCATTCTACCCATAAATGACACCCACACTATTAAATTTTTTGGAACTTTTAGATATATTGATTATTCTCGTGATACGGTACATATGAGTTCATAATAGCCATCAATTTTGGATTGAGGAAAGCTTTTATTCAGCAGTGACCTTTTTATTTGTATGCAAGATCTGAACACCGGATTATATTCACATACTGAGAAACGCATGAAAACATGATTTTTATTTTTTTTTGTCATTTAGCGTATAGAGATGTCAAAATGTAAAAATAACTCCGAAGTGGAGAAAATCAATATTTCTGGACAAGTATTTTGACACTTATGTATAGCATAAAATTTGAGACAGTATGAATGTTGAATGGGCAGATTTGTGAGGGTAACAAAGTGTAGAAAGCGATCACTTATGCCAGCCAAGGTCATAAGCCCTATAAATGCCCAGACTTCATATTTCCTTCGCATAATTTGAAACATCTAAAAAATATTTATTAAACTTCTTCAAATTTTAAAATAGGTCAGCTACAAATAGAGAACTCCATTAATAACAATAAAGAATATAAATCGTAAAAAAAACAGGAAATTCCCCTCTTTTTAAGGCCTTTAAAAGCGCTTAAAGTAAAGCAAATCCATTTACGTTTTTTTGGGTAATTTTCAACATCCATTATTATTATTTTATTTATTCAAACCATTATCCAAATTGTAAAATCTATTTTTTAAAGAAATAGTAGCATTCGGCCTTAATTTCCGTGTAATTACGTTTTAAATTGTGTTTCCAGAAAAAAAGTGGGCTGATTTCACCAAAAAATTAACGTTTATTTTAAATCATCATTAAATACGTTTATTCGTAATTTAGTTCAGTAATAAAATTTAGGTCAAAAACAAATGAACTACCCACATATATATATATATTTCAATAAATACTGCCTTCCACAGTTTTAAAAAAAAAAAAATTTATGTTTATATATACATATGTATATATATGTGTATATATATATATATATATATATATATATATATATATATATATATATATATATATATATATATATATATATATATATATATATATATGTATATTTATATATATATATATATATATATATATATATATATATATATATATATATATATATATATATATATATATATATATATATATATATATATATATATATATATATATATATATATATATATATATATATATATATATATATATATATATATATTTATATATATATATATATACATATAAATATATTTATATATATAAATATATAACGTGGTAATATTCTTCTTTGTAAATTAGTGGGTGTATAATAATAAAATAAACAATGTGTTGCTTTGTAATTAAAGAAACGACAATAAAAGTTTATTCTTAATTCATCTTTTATAAATTACATATATTATGACTGTTCCACAAACACAATATTTTTCTATCTATCTGATTCTCTTGTTTTTCCCAGTGCGACGCATGGCGACATCTGGTGGTAGATTTGCGTGATCTGCATTACCGACTGTTACAATATTGAGAGTCGGTACTATATTCATTGAAGAAAATCTATTTTATTTACATATATATATATATATATATATATATATATATATATATATATATATATATATATATATATATATATATATATATATATATATATATATATATATATATATATATATATATATATATATACATATATATATATATATATATATATATATATATATATATATATATATATATATATATATATATATATATATATATATATATATATATATATATATATATATATATATATATATATATATATATATATATATATATATATATATATATATATATATATATATATATATATATATATATATATATATATATATATATATGTATATGTTATAGTACGGATTTTATCTTAAATATTTATACGTAGTCAAGCATTTTGTGTAACGATGTTGTTTCTTTAAATGTGCGTTAGAAAATTCATCAAATTTGTTGAAATTTTTGTAATCAGATTTTTTGGTTTATTTGTTGTCAGGTCTCCTTTTTATGCTTTTGGCCGGCAAATAGTATGGCGTGCATTGTTTATATGGGAGATGGATGTGCGCCAGTGAATTGGTCCATTACTTCCTCATTAAGTGATGGGAGGGAACCAGAGAAAGGAAGTCGATGTTTCAATGGGGAAATTATTGCGGATATTACGACAGGGACGGTGGTAAAGTGGTAAAAAAATGAACAAAACAATATGTTTCATTTAAAAACTAAAGACATAAAAAAACTCAACGAATAAAACTGTGAAAATGTAAAAAAGTGTACGTTTAAGTAGACGTAAACAATTTACAGGGCTTACGTCCTCTTGTTATTTTTAATTTGTTGCCGACGGATGTTAGATGTCAAAATAAAGTGTGGAACAAAGGCAAAATAAAGAAATGGGCAAATGATCAAGAGTTAATTTTATGAAAATTGTAAAATGTTTATATTCTTAATTTTTTATCTTTTTTGTGTCTATATTAGGTAAATCAGTCAAAACAATAAAAATGTATTAAAAAAGAACTCCACCGACAAGACACACAAGGTGGCTTGGTGAGTCTCTGCAAAAAAAAAGTTATAAATATGGAAAAATTGTGATTAAAAGAAATGCATGCAAAAAAAATATTAAAAATAGACAGTTTATAAAGTAACACGTGTCACATGTTACTTTATACACGTGTCATGTCTAAGGATTTGGCATTTTGAAACCGGTCGTCGATCTGTAATGTTAGCATACCCATGTAAATGAATACGTATTTTTTTTTTGTAAATACCAATATTTCATAAAATCTATTGTGACACGTGTTTCGCTGCATACTGCATCATGTTTAAAAATGCCGTATGTGAAACTAAGACTAAATTTTAGAGTTTTATTTTATATTTGAATTTTAGAGAATTGAAAATGATGCTTGACGCATCAAAACACGTGTCACAACAGATTTTAAGAAGTAGTGGTATTTATTAAGTAAAATTTAAATTGTCCGCCTCCGTAGTGTAATGGTCAGCACGCTCGGCTACCGTTCTGGAGGTCCCGGGTTCGATTCCCAAGGGGGGTAAAATAAATATAAGTGATTTTTTCACTCTAATATTTATTCAATATTACCATGGACTGGTACCTGAAGCGGAGGGCTGATCACCTTTCCTTCATGTGTAAACGATCAAAATAACACTGCGTTAATATGGCACAGTGCCCTATGCACCATTGGGGTGCGGATAAGGGCTCAAATTTTTTTTTTTTATAGATTTTACCACAAAGTGACTGAATCAATTAATGAAATATAATATTGCTATAGATTAATATTGATATCTGAACATAGATGTAGAATATTAAACCATCTTTGATTGAGTTGAGTTAGTCTTTTATTTAACATAGACCTTCATGAAACGTATGTTAGATTCTTCCCGAATACTTTTATATAGGTACTACGTGACACGTCTCCTAGATGCGTCTAGACGCGTTGAAAATAAAAATAAATTATATGAGTCTTATTTTGACCAGTTTATTCACAATATTTTGAGTGTGTCCAAATTTACTTCATAGAAAATAAATATTTCTACCAATTGCGCAATCTTCATTAAAAAACTAAAAACCCATTTCTTTGCTAAATATTTTCCACTACCTCCTTATTCCCGCTTCATTCCCAGTGAAGCGCCCTTGAGGTAGTATTTTGCGAAAATGACACTTTATAAGTTATCCAAATTTATTATTTATATACACACACATATCAGCCAACTATTTTATCCACGATATTTCGAGTGCGTCTCAATTTACTTAAAAATATGTTTTTTTACCAATTGTGCAATCTTTACAAAAAACTAAGAACGCATTTTTTTCCGAAATCTAACACTATCGTATACACAATATTTTGAGAGTATATATATATATATATATATATATATATATATATATATATATATATATATATATATATATATATATATATATATATATATATATATATATATATATATATATATATATATATATATATATATATATATATATATATATATATATATATATATATATATATATATATATATATATATATATATATCCCTATTATTTCGTACGAATACTAAGAATTCCATTATGACCAAATTTGAATATTTTAATAAGTTATAATTCTATGGCGTTATGAAATACTAATAACAAAATTAAATCTAACCTTTCACCTCAAGTTCCACCATCTTCCTTCCTTCTTATCGAGCTCAAACTTTCCTCGTATATCAACACTTTCACTCGCCGAACTTGTGAAATTCCCAACGCACTTATATCACACCCGGCGACACTTTAAGCCGATAAACGCGCGAAATATCCTCCACACCCTAGAGTACTTCTCACATCGACCGGTGATGTACTTAAGATTCACTTCTGGTACCTTCAAATGTGTTTAAAGTACACTTTGCATCTCGGAAGTACCGCGCCCCGACACTATCAATACGCGGAACTGACTCTTGATTTCAAATACTTGCGACAAAAGTGCATGCAAAATATTGTTACATGAAGTAAGTGAATTGCAACGAAAAATGATCAAGTACCGACTTTTCTTTCTTTTCGGTATTCATGATGTTTTGACGATTGTTTATCCACGGGGTACTGTCGTCTTTTTTGCAACAATAAAATTAATTTATTAGACAATCAACGATTAATTTATTTTTATTAATGAAGTTTTAATTGGTAAATCAACCACTATTTCTTAAAATCTATTAAGACACGTATTTCGATGGAATGCATGTCATTTCAAATTACTGTACAACTTAAATAATTTATTAGACAATCAGCGATTAAATTATTTTTATTATTAAACTTTTACTTGGTAAATAAACCACTATCTTTTAAAACCTATCGAGACACGTATTTCGATGGAATCCACGTCATTTTTAATTACTGTAAAACTTTAATTAGAATTTATTAGACAATCAACGATTAATTTATTTTTATTATTATTAAAGTTTTACTTAGTAAATCAACCACTATCTTTTAAAACCTATCGAGACACGTATTTCGATGGAATCCACGTCATTTTCAATTACTGTAAAACTTTAATTAGAATTTATTAGACAATCAACGATTAATTTATTTTCATTATTATTAAAGTTTTACTTAGTAAATCAACCACTATCTTTTAAAACCTATCGAGACACGTATTTCGATGGAATTCACGTCATTTTCAATTACTGTAAAACTTTAATTAGAATTTCAGAATTAATTCAATTACTGTAAAAATTTATTAGACAATCAACGATTAATTTATTTTTATTATTATTAAAGTTTTACTTAGTAAATCAACCACTATCTTTTAAAACCTATCGAGACACGTATTTCGATGGAATGCACGTCATTTTCAATTACTGTAAAACTTAAAATAAAATTGATAGATTTTACCACAAAGTGACTGCCGCCGATCAATTAATGAGATTAATGTTTGCCTTCAATTTTCACTCATGAATTACATGAAATTATAGTGACTTTACATATAAAGAGTAAATCCACTCATGAGTAGGTATGGGCTTTAAAATTTATAAGGCAAAGTTTAAGTAAGGCCATAATAAGCGGTGCTGCATAAGCCATGATAAGCGGTGCTGCATAAGCTGCATAAGCCGTATCTAGATTTCAGGACTGACTTTACCACTTCAAGAATTTGAAATACTTGAATATGCCAAGTTTTTCTTTGTCTTCTTCTAATTTCATAACTATCTGTATTCTCAACATAAATTTGTACTGTTCTACATATCTAAACCATCGCAACACACCTTTCTATATTTTATTAATGCTTTTCTTAGCCTTGCATTCTTTTCTTACTTCACTATTAAAACATCTATCATACATCGTTTTGCAGCACATTTGTTTTATGTGTCGCCTACTTTCGAAATCCGCCAGATCCATTTTTTACGATTTTAAAATAAATACTCAATCGGAATAACAATTGTGGGTTTTATATTAAAATTATAAAATATTTAAATACTTGAAAACCCTGCTAAAAATACTTAAAAACAGCGTTGTATTTTAAATTCCGCTATATTCATGAAACTTGCCTTCTGACCCATATCGGCCAATCAGAGAGCGGGGATAGGTCAAAAATTAAGACGACGTCATTATCGGTTTGTGTCTCGTATTTTGCTTGTGAAAAAAAATCTCTATTTCATAATATTTTATCTAAAAATAGATACATATTGTAAACATAAATGTTACCCGGAGAATTTTGCATTTTTTGGGTATTTGACTTACATGGATCTGGCGGATTTTGAAAGTAGGCGACACTTATGGAATATCTAACATATCTTCTTCTAACTCTTTCATGTTATTCTTTTTCTTCTTCTTCATCTTATCTGATGTTGGCAAATACTCTGGCGATAGCTTCTCTATCGCTTCGAACAGCTCCCTCACAAACACTTATATTGATTTTCGTCACTTTTAGCGATCTAAGTTTACATAAATATATTCACTGGTACATACAGTATCCATAAGCTTGATAGAGGCATTAATGAATACATTTTCCTATCGCTATTAGCGAAAGCGTAAATTAAAACGTCTAATCTGTTTTTTATACTTTACATAATTTTAATTCATAAAGACCGCGTCAAAAGGTTTCAAATTAATATTTAAATAGGGATTTAATTTGACCTTTTAAGAGATAAAAGATCATTATCACACCACATTAGCATATAAATTAAAGTTTATAAATATATTACAAGAATAATTATTTCATTCCATTTTACGTCTTTTCATAATCAAGAGACTTACGGTCTAGCCAAAATGTACCTTAAAAAATATATTAAATTAAAATAATAAAAAATTACAAATATTTTTTTTTGAGAAAATTTTATTATGTAATCATTAAAAGTCTAAATAAACATCGGAACTCCTATCTTTTTGCATTTTACGTTACATGCTATCGTTAATAATGCTGATTACGTTTTTAACATTTTCAGTTAATAAAACGATAATTTTTCATCTCATTACGATTAAGAATCGAAACAAATATAAATAAATTATTTTCACTAATATTTTTAATTTTAAATAAAACACCTGTTTTTTACGACTTAAGTATTACATTGTTATTATTTTAATTTATTTCTCTAGGTTTTTAATTCTTTGCTAATCCGAACTTTTCAAAATCTGAACACGTCACAGCCAAAATTATTTCGGATTACCGGGGATCCACAATGGTTGTTGCATTATAATATAATAATAAAAATAATTAATATTTATTCAAGCTTATTTACCATATATAATGTAGCTTTTATTTACCATTTTGATTGTGTCCAAATACTTGTTCACAAAATCTGGATTCTCTCCAATTACAGGAGTTATTTTCATATTATTTTTTGACATCTCATCAAACATGAAGAAGAATATGGAAGTCTGGGCATTTACGGGGCTGACGACCGTCATAGGCTGGTTTAAGTGATCACTTTACACACGTGTAATATAAGAGTTTCTGCTTAACAAAAAGCTTCTTTACATCTCACCAATAGATGTCTCTAGTGAAGTTCTAGTGATTCAAGAACAAGGTTTCTAGATTGGTTCATATTTACAGAACTTCCAAGAATTTGAGAATTGTGTGGTTGTCAATAATGGGTAGAATTGGTGAATGTTACACGTGTGTAAAGTGATCACTTAAACCAGCCTATGACGGTCGTCAGCCCCGTAAAAGCCCAGACTTCCATATTCTTCTTCATCTTTGATGAGATGTCAAAAAATAATATTTATTTACTATATAAATGTGTGAATGATCAATTTTCTCCTCAGTCCTCGTATCAAGACAAACGTTGATTCAAATTCAACTGTTTAGCATTATTATAAGGATCATTATTTTGATTCAGGTCACAATGATGGCACCATTTTGCACTATCAATCACAGCACGCTCGAATACCAATGATAAATTCTCGAGTTTTAGTAGCTTGAAAATAAATAAATCGTTTTTATACCATCTTCATATCACACTTTATTGTTTCCTTGAACTGCGCAGTGTAAAATCTGTTTACTTATTTTGCTCACTCTTTTCAACAACGTCATATCGCTCACTCCTTTCAAGAAAGTCATAAATCAAAAATCGACAATTTTCAGTTGTGCATGTTTTCGGAATGCCCAGAAAATGTACTTTATCCCAGCAAAAGAGGCATATTTTTAACTTAATATTTACTCGCTACAGAGCAGAAAGTGTTGTTTTTGCATTTTGAAGAAAAGGTATATCAAACTAAGACCAGAATCACTATCTACTCGGAATACTGTGTCTATTTTCGGTTATTTGGAAGATATTGCTTCTTAGTAAAAAACCCGCCAATGTACATTTATTCAGTAGAAGAAGATTGATAAATAAATAAAATATGTGTCTTTCAAAACAAAGAAAAAGAGTTAATTTCACTAGAAACGAAACTCTATTTAACTTAAAGTCGCTATCGTAAAGTACAGTATAAAAAAAGAGATAATTGAATGAACGGGTTGAATGTTTAACCCTTTGACTGCCAAAATCCAATATATCGGCTTTCAGTACTGTAGCGAGAAATACCGCATCCGTCAGATCAGACGTCATGATTTATAAAAGTATCAGATACACTTTGAACAGTATGTTTCAAAAATTTATATTATCCACTGACACTTCGTGATGGAATTGCATTTTTAATTTATTATTAGATTAAAACCAATATTTTTAGCTTTTCCACTTTTTTATTTGACCAGCGACCGGGTTTCGTCGTTACCGACATCATCAGACTGGTAATGATGATGTCGGTAACGACCAGTCTGATGATGTCGGTAACGACGAAACCCGGTCGCTGGTCAAATAAAAAAGTGGAAAAGCTAAAAATATTGGTTTTAATCTAATAATAAATGTTTCAAAAATTCAAAATTTTTCGATTCAAAAATTTTTTTTTTCATAAGTAATACATCGATATTTAGAATTGAACCATCATTTATATCTTACAATAAGTTGTAACATTACATTAAGTTAACTAAACTACGAGGGATATTTTCATCGCACCGGAGATGAAATTCAAAAACAGATTTGTTTCAACAATTACACAGAGTGTTTATAAATTATCAAACACATTTTACTTTAAAATAATTCATATTACAGTACAAGTAGTATTACACAAAGTGAAGGATGAATGATATATTACCATACAGGAGAGTGTTATATTACCATACCACAATCTTTACGATGCTTTTAATATACGAAATATGAATTATTTATGTTTAAATCGCGGTATTTCTAGCATGGTAATCCCAAAAGTCCTGATAGCAGTTCTTTGGACACGTTGCGCGTGGCAACGAGGATAGCCCAGAACGACTAGTTGTGATCGGTAGCCTGGAGGGAAAGAGAGGGAGGGAAGATCGCCACACGATGGACCGATCAAATTAAGGCAGCAGCAGGCACCTCGGTGGTTGGAGCGCTACATGCAGCGCAGTCAAGGGATAACTGGAGAAGAGTCATTGCTTCCACAAGGGTCACAACCCTCAGTTATGAGGAATAAGACGGGGAAGAAGAATCCCAAAAGTCCTGGTAGTCAAAGGGTTGAAATTGTATCTCTTCAGTTATCAGCAGCAAGTAGTTGAGTTGAACTGGAATGCATTTCGTAGTCAGAAGGTCGTGCAAACTGATAGGCGATAAAGTTTAATGTTTAGTCACAATGTGAATAGATTAGGAGATTTTTAACGGCTGTTGATGAGTGATTGTCAGAAGTTTTATGAGGAGCAACGAAACGACAGTTAAATGTTGGAACATAACGAGAGGGGACATATAAAAGACCAGTGGTGTCCAAACTTGGATGCCCTGCCCTTACTCTCAAGGATATGATGAAAATTCTAGGAGAAACGACAATTTTTAAAAGATACCTTTGTGTCCTTTATGTCCTTTTGCGTGCAATGTTACGAGAGAAAAAAATACATAGAGTCATTGCTTCCACAAGGGTCACAACCCTCAGTAATGAGGAATAAGACGGGGAAGAACTGCACGAAGTCTGATTTTTCCGAAATTAGTCGATAAATTCAATCACATTGTTCACATCAAATTCTAATTTAAAATGTCTCTTGTGATTTATTAATAGGATGGAGATGTACACATTTTATGATTTGGAAAAAATAAACAAATAAATTATTGAAACTCGATATTTTACATTTTTTGTTGTTCATTTTCTGGAAAACAATATACAACAAACATATACCTACACTAAATCTATTTATTGAATGTGTAAAGTGATCACTTAAACCAGCTTATGTTGGTCGTCCAATATTCCAAAAATGTCCAAAAATGCCCACATATTCATATTCTTCTTTATCTATGTTAAGATGTCAAAAAAAATCTATTTGTGTGTATAGGAGTAAATTTATGATTAATTAACTTTATAATTAGGAGATTTTTTAAAATTATTTTCGTCATAAGGTGCGCGGACAAAAAAGTTTAGGGATCACTGATGAGGCAACTACACTAATGTCTCTATTATACGATTATGTATTTGGACATTAAGCTTACCGAAGCTTCTAGATCCAAATACACATATGAGCCTAAAGCGCCAGTAATTTAATAGAAAATATGATGATATCAACTGTTTTAATGTATAAAAATCAATCAGGACACCAAAAAATTAATTAATCGTTGCTCCTTGTATCTCACTCCTTGCATCTTGTAGCTCTTGTAGCTCCTTGTATCTTGTACATTGTTGCTGACACAAAATATTTATTATTTCACCTGTTGATAAGAACATTTGTAATTCTCGAAACTAGTCGTGTTTACATTAATAAACTCAAAAAGTGGTCTTTTGCAAGTGTTTTACTTTTATATTTAAATCATCATATTATAATTCAAAGTTAATGCCAAACCAATTAATAATATAGGAAATTCCAAATTAGTGTTACTCACTTTTATTTTATTTAATAAACAAGAGTTTAAAAAATAAATACAGTTTAATAAAATTTCTACTTAATGCTATCTTATAATTCAAATGAATGTTATTATTTTTTATCTTTTTTTTACTCGTGTTTTTTGGAAATCGTGTTAAAAGAGTTCACTACATTTTGTATGGAGTAAAATTTTGAAGGCAAGTGTGAATACGCGCATATTTCGACAACACGCCTTATAGTACGGTCGCTTCCATTTCTCTCAATATAGTAAAGAAACTGGTTTATGACTTCTTCGAAATTGGGTAAGATTCTCCAAGAACTGGGAGTGACGCAGCATTGGACCGCTAACGCGTCTTGTTAGTCATCACAGAACGCGTCATCATCGGTAGAGTATTGGTAAGGGTTTACATTGAGTGAGTAACTAACGCCAGAACTAACTTGAAGTGTTTACACGCAGTCATCAGTCGCAGTTTTTATTCTACGGTGCCCACACGCTATTGAAGTCTTCATTCAAACCCTTATCCGCACCCCAATAGTGCATAGCGCACTGCATCATATAAACGCAGTGTTATCTTGATTGTTAACACACGAAGGAAAGGTGATCAGCCCTCAGCTTCACGTACCATCAGTCCAGGGTAATATTGAATAAATGTAAGTGTGAAAAAAAATCAATTATTGTCAGTGAGGAAAAATGAATTCTCGAAAACGCCAGTTTGATAGAAGTCAATTATTTGTTGAGAAATGTTTCAAATCTGCTATTAGAATATTTCACGGATATGTTAGAAGAAGAGATGTGTTTATCTAAAAAAAGTCTTTGGATAAGATAGTGGACAAACAAAATCATGGATAAACGACAGCGTCGGACATCCTACAACGCCGAGTCAGCGAATGATCAACTACTGAATTTGGTGTTAAGACGATGTCAGGAGGAGAAGACTGACTTTGAAAATAAACACCGGGAATATTGAAGTCAGCACTGACGCGACAGCGCTGTACTAACGTGAGATCAATTTATACAATACAGGTATCGAGTCAGCACTGACTTGCTTTGTATTTGAAGTCAGTAACTGACTCAATGTAAATCTAGCCTAAGGTTCGAATCTACAAGACACGTGTTAAGATACAATAATGACTTACGCAATAAAAACAAGAGCCGATACAACTAGGACCAAAAAACTAATCAAAACATCTCAAATGAAGATCTCAAAAGTTATCACAGGAAGGATGCTTGCAAATATAGAATAAGAAACGAATACGAAACGATCTGTGAAACTGAAGATATGGTCCGATAATCTAGTCAGCACTGACTTGCCTTGCGTTTGAAGTTAGTTACTATCTCAATGTAAACGTGGCCTTATACTCGTATGGTCCGCATGTATCTAGTAGTCGGTTCTCAAGAGCAAGTAAGTACCCATGCAATGAGGTTACGTTCTTAGCGCCCGGTTGTGTTTACTCGACAGATTGCTTCGCAAAGTGTTAATCGGCCATAGTGGTCGTGCGACCTTGAGACATCAGAAGCGAATTAGAATGAATACGTCTTTACAGTAAAACTTCGATAAAACGGACCTCTTATTTATTTTTTATTTTATTTAGAATTTTACAGAACAGTTACATAAATACATTTACATTAACGAGTAACACAAAACAGTTATTTGTACCGTTCCAGTTACAAATTTTCATATTTGTAATTTAATATAAATACCTGGAAGAGGGACGGGAGGGAGGGAAAGGGGGAAAGCGAATGATCAAAACTTAAGTCAAAGACAAAATATGTCAAAATAGGGACACCACAATATGAATATCGACTTACTTTGTAAGCGATCTTATATAACAAACATCGGATATAACGGACTAAAAATCCGGTCAAATTTGGAAAAATTAAAAACGACCTGTTAATATTTTTCTTTTTTGTAGCCATCTCTTCACTGCTGGATGTAGGCCTCTTCTAATATTTTCCGGACCTCTCTCGTTTGGACTTTTTCGATCCACCTACTACTCACGACGGGGAGTCATATTTTCTGGGGCTGGCCTATTCTTCTCATTATGTCCCATGGTCTCCAGCGCAGAACTCTAGGTGTCCATCTGTCCATTCCATGTCTCGTAACATGACCCACCCATTGTTATTACATTCTGCATATATCTAGGAGTTTCAAAATGTTTAGTAGTGTGGTTGTCGATCATGGGTTGAACGGTGAATTTTGCACGTATATAAAGTGATCGCTTAGCCAGCTTGTGACATATAATAAGCCCTGTAAATACCCAAACTTCTAAATTGTACTTCATCTATGTTGAGGTATCAAAAAAAGTAAAAATAACTCCTAAATGGATAAAACCCAGATTTGTGAACTAGTATTTGCACCTAATCATAAAGGCAAAATAGAAGGTTGACGAGGTATGGGCAGAAGGCAGATCTCTTGGCTCCAGACTATACGAGATTGCACGGGGATCAGGACCGTTGAGGCACTGTTTAGAGCTGCCCAAGATAAGGACAATTACTCTCAAGTTATAGTCGACGTCAAGGGGATAAGAAAAGAAAATTTGGACACCCTCAAAATGTTGCGAATAAAAATTCCAAATCATCTGTTAAAATAATATTTTTCTAGAGTGTTCAGTTTGGTCCTGTACAAATTTATGATAATAAAGGTGCAAACCTTATCAAAGGCCGAGATGAATCATGAAATAGCGCTAGTGAATAAACTTCAACGTATTCGCTCAAACGGAAATACATTTTTGAACGTGTGTTTACACTCTTTATATAAAAAATAGTCGAGATCTTTTTTAGTAACAGGATCCGGAATTCATGCATTGAAAGCCTTGGGGCGTTTGTGCACTGCACGGAATTTTCAGGTAGTCCAGTTTTGAAAAATGAAAGCGACTACGACAGTTTAGCGTGATTGAATTTACGCGCAACGTGTTCACGCACCGATCAAGAGCTCCGATCCGAAGAAAGATGGACAAAAGCACAAGCCAATCCAAGCCAATCATCATTTTAAAACGCTAACTGACGTGCCGGACGGTAATTCTGATTATTCTGATATTATCACTATGATGCAAGTGTTATAAAGAGATGTTACGATAATTAAATCCCAATTAATTAAAATCGTTTTTAATTATTTTTTGGCACAATGATTCTATAACATAAAATAAAAATTGTATAGTTTTTTAACAGAAATATTTTATTTGATCAATCGCCGCTTTTCGTCGTTACCGACATCATCAGACTGGTGATGATGTCGGTAACGACGAAACCCGGTCAAATAAAATATACATGGAAAAAACTATTGTTGTTATTTATTTTGTCCGCCTCCGTAGTGTAATGGTCAGCACGCTCGGCTACCGTTCTGGAGGTCCCGGGTTCGATTCTCAAGGGGGGTAAAATAAATATAAGTGATTTTTTCACTGTAATATTTATTCAATATTACCATGGACTGGTACCTGAAGCGGAGGGCTGATCACCTTTCCATCATGTGTAAACGATTAAGATAACACTGCGTTAATATAACACAGTGTCCTATGCACCATTGGGGTGCGGATAAGGGTTATATTATTTTTAGTATTATGTTATTTATTACATAAAATGCAGTTCCACCAAGAAATGTAAGTACAAAACTTTAAAAAATATATATATATATATTTTTATACATGTGTATTGAATGTGTTTGTATATGTGTAACAACAATCCTGTACCAACATATATTTTTTTGATTTATAACTCAGTGCAGAACCATTTTTGTTTTTTTTTTATAAACATTTCCATAGGAATATTCCGAGTATTGACACAAACCCACTGAAATGAATTGTAACTTAATTGTAAAAAAAATATAGTATTCTGTGGCTAATTTTCAAATGCTGTGTGAAAGAGAAAGATATTAAATAATGCTACCACAATACGTGTTGATTCAACAGTGAGAAAGAGATGCGTGTTGTACGGCTTTGTTATTATTTACGAATGACAACCGCGAGTCTGACGTTATGCATTGTTCCACGTTCAAATAATGACAGTTTTTTTTGCAAAACGAAGCATCTACATTTTTCAAATTTGGAATTTGTTTTTTAAACATATTTTTTTTCAAGTACTTGTGAGAAAATATCGTTTGTGGAACTATAAAAATATTTTGTACATCAAAATTTAAGCCGGTGATATCAAAAGTAATGAAATTTAATTAAAAGTGTGAAAAATATCATTCAAATAAATCGCTTACTCCTTTCAAGAACGTCATAAATAAATAAAAAACTCGATTTTTCAGGAGAACGTTTTTAAAGATTAAAAATATAATACAATGTATTAAAAATAAATATCAAGCCACTTACTGAACTTTTTACTGTGCAACAGATCTTTTTAAGTAAAACCTGAAGGTTTTTTCTCCATTTGAAAAATATTCAGTTTATTAAAAAATAATTAAACAATACCTTTTCTTCAAAATGCAAAAACAACACTTTCTGCCCTGTAACGGGTAAATATTACGTTAAAAATATGCCGCTTCTGCTGGGATATAGTAAATTTTCTGGGCATTCCGAAAACATGCCCAACTGAAAATTGACGAATTTTGATTTATGACGTTCTTGAAAGGAGTGAGCGAAATGTGATCCTTTTCTACTCGCAGAATCTCATTCACCTATAGCTACATTTCTGCGACATCACATGACGTTTGTGGAACAATAATGAAACATTTTACATCAAAATTCAAGCGATGATATCAAAAGTGAATTGAATTAAGTGTCTCAACTTTAATTTTATTCCATTATTACCATCAAATTATTATTTAAATTCATTTTAAAATACATATTAATTTTATGTAATTAGAGTAAACTGTTTGGACTTATTTCATAACGTACAATTACTTTAATGTATCTTCGACATTAAAACATTAAAACAAGTTTTTTTTCTTACTTCATTTTGGTATTTCGATGAATGATTCATGAAAAATAGTTGGGTACCTACCGTTGCAATCACTGATTAGTAATATTACTATGACCTCTAGTATACTTGTCCCGCTCGCACACGACCACAAAAATGGTAAACGGATGATAAAATTAATGCCACGAGTAAAAAGGTGCGTTTGTTAATATGTGTCGTTTTGAACTACCGTGTAAATTAAAATATTTTTTACTAATGCACGTTTTACTCTGTTACTTTACTGATTTACTGCCAGTTTAACTGGGTATCAGTAAGAAATGTACTGAATATTGTTTGTGTTATCTGTCAGTCATGGTTAACTATTAATTGAACAAATGATTATGAATTGTTTAATAGTGCCGTCTCGTTTGTTGATTCCATAGAATAGGACAACTTGTTGCGCCGCTTCAGTTGTCAACCAGATGTTTTGGCGCGTAGTACGAGTTCCGAGAGCGGGAAGTTTTGACAGGAAGTGATTTAAAATTTGAATTTGTCAAATTTCTATGGTTCAGAACGAAGATGTGTTCTTTTTGACAGTGATTTAAATTAATTTTATGAATATTTGTTACTGTGTTTATCAACAATGCCCAAAAATAATTACGTGTTGAAATTGTTATTGTTAACAGTATTTTTTTACTTCGCCATTAATTTTTCGAAAATTTTGTATCAAAACATTGCGTCATTTTAGTGTTTAGTTTCTTGTGACAGTTTATTGAAAATATTTTTGTTGACGTTTATTTGTGAAAACTTTGAATAAAAGGTAAGGCCTTTTTCTATATTTTTTCAAGTAACTACATTTTATTTTCGATTTAAAGATTTTTAACGAGCATTTTTATAGGTACACATAACATGCCTTAATACCAATGGAAAATTGAATAAAATATTGATACGGAAAACAATTTACTTCTTATACAGTCTTCTTTCAACCATTATCCGCAATGGTGCATAGGGCACTGCATCGCGTTGACGCAGTGTTATCTTGATCGTTAATTACTTAAAGGCAAGGTGATCCTGCTTCAGGGACCAGTCCAGGATAATATGAAATAAATGTTAAAGTGTAAAATCATTAACATCTATTTTCACTCCTGGGAATCGAACTCGGGCCTCCAGCACAGTATCTAAACACGCGAACCATTACACCACGAAGGCGGACATTATAAATTCAGCATTATCATAAATCTCATTTGGTTACATTTTACACATTTAAATTTAAAAGGAAAAATACACAAAATGGCTTAAGAATTATTTCACTGGAAAGTATTGTGTTAATCATAAGCGGCATTTCAACAAAAGATTTCCGCTTAAAATTTTTTTTTCACCCTATTTGAAATCGGTAGCTTATTCAGAAGTTTCTCATTTATATTATTAATTATTTTTTCCATAAATTTCCGAAGGTAGTCGGTTGCGAAAATACTAATAATTGTTTGATGGAGTGTGCGAATTTATTTGACATGCCCTTATCTAAAAATAACATGGTGATTTGATAACATGTGAAGCCAGGCATGACATGTCAACAATGTGTCAATACGTACATTCGTCCAGGTGTCCCGCGTATCCACATTACTAAAATTAAGTTTGTTATACATACTTGATTGTTATTCTCTTTCGAGTCGACGCTTCTCATCAAATAACTATTTCAACTCGACAGCTCCTACGTAAAGTTAATTTACAGGAGAGAGCATACAAGATTATTTTCATTATTAATTAACGGTTTTATCTGAAATTTTAAACTAGTATTTTACATTAAAAAACACGATAAAATAATGTATTCAATCTTTTTAAAACTTTATGCTTTGTCAAAATAAAGTAGTTAGCGTTTTAGGAGTTCAGTTCATTTCGAAAATTCGATGTAGATAGCGTCTTATACGCCTGAAAACTAGGCGCAATTTATTTTATATATTTTTTTTGTTTGTTTATATTTGTAGATAGCAGTCAGTTGATAACATACACCAAATATCTCAAAATTGACAAAAATGTAGTTAGAGCACTTTACGTAGGGCACGTCGAGCTTATGATGGTGGCAGTATGTTTGATAGAAAGAATTTAAATTTTGAGAAATATTATTTTTGCCCTGGTACTTACAGGGTTTTAACTTCAAATTGGATGTTTAAAAATCAAATTTAACGGTACCCTTCGGGTAGGGCAGTAAGGATAGGGATGGTTGATATGAAAAACACATCACAAATACTAAAAACAATAGAAATTATACATTTCTTGAATTTATTTTGTAATTGGCTGGAATCGAGCCCGCGACGCTAATTTCGCAGTCGAGCGTCTACCCAACTACGCCACACTGCGTCTTTCTATTATAATGTTAAATTAATGGTTAATAAAAATCAGAATTTAAGTAATTTTAAACTTATTTATTTTATAAGTTTTGTAGTATGTATATTTATAAATTTTATATCTTAATTTTTTTTAGAATTATCCAGATGTCAACGTTTTTTTGTTATATTTTGCTATTTTGTTTAAACATATTGCCGATCTTTCGGCATTCTTCCATAAACGTGTGTTTTTTAATAATGGATCTATAAGAATTGCGACTGATTTATAACACAAAAAACGATATATACAAATATTGCCTCCATTTTCCAAAAATTACATTTTTGTATGAAAAAATGTATGAATATACTGTAATAATAAAGCACTTTTAATTATAGATTCAATCGAACTATTTTCATGTACTAGTACATGTAGATATTATTTAGTAATTTTTATTTGACAGTAATCGAAAAATACTTCATTTTAAGAGTTTTTTTTAAAGGAACCTAGTGATTTATTTTTATTGCGGCTAGGTATTTTTGGAATGTAAATTGCTGAAATTTCCGTTTCTTAATGGTACGTAACCAAATACGAGTACACACACTCGAAATACACACGGGGGTCGCAAGATTTATCGTCCAAATGTTTTCGTCACATAAATAATTATAGGGGTAAATAACGCGAAAGGCACCCTTCAGCGTATCATAAATATATGTTTAAAGCTGTGCTATGTATGCCTAAAAAGTTAATTCTCTCATTGCTTACTAAAAACTTTACTGAAATTAAGCAACGTTAATCAGCGGTATTTTAAAAAAGACCACAAATTTCCGGCAAAAAAAAATATACTCTTTTGAAGTTATAGTAGTACATATGGTATATGTAGAAATACATATGCGGTATATGAAAATGATGCGGAATGCATCGAAACACATGTCACAATGGATTTTAAGAAATAGTGATATTTACCATGAAAACCTCAATTAAAAATGTGTACATAGAAATGAGAACAAAGTGACCGCCGAATCAATTAATTTAAATTTACATTTTCAAATTTTCGTCAAATTTTCATTGTATTTTTTTGTTATTCTTTTTCTTCTGATCCTTTTAGCACCCAATGGTGCAAAGGGCACTGCACTATACCGATACGATGTTATCTTGATCGCTATTTTAATGAAGGTGATATGATCAAACTGAATTAAGGGCCATGGTGATATTGTAAATTTTATTTTAATCTATATTGTAAATAGTATGGAATAGTTAGTTATTTATCTTTTTTTAAATTTTTTATTTGTCCATTTTTTCGAGATTATATAGATTTTTAAGCTAATCTAGCTCAACAAAACGAAACTTATTTTATAATATAGATATTAAAATACAATAAAATTCTTGTATGTACCTACTCATATAATCATTTTCACAAAAATTAAAACGATAAAGATAAATTCATAATTTCATCAATTGATTCGTGGTAATATCGCTCACTCCTTTCAAGAACGTCATAAATCAAAAATCGTCAATTTACAGTTGAGCATGTTTTCGGAATGCCCAGAAAATGTACTATATCCCAGAAGAAGCGGCATATTTTTAACTTAATATTTACCCGCTACAGGGCAGAAAGTATTGTTTTTGCATTTTGAAGAAAATGTATTGTTTAATTATTTTTTTAAATGTATTAAATATTTTTCAAATGGAGAAAAAACCTCCAGGTTTTACTTAAAAAGATCTGTTGTACAGTAAAAAGTTCAATAAGTGGCTTGATATTTATTTTTAATACATTGTGTTTTATTTTTAAACATTAAAAACCTTCTCCTGAAAAATCAAGTTTTTTGATTTATGACGTTCTTGAAAGGAGTGAGCGATATGTTCATAGCATAAATGGATCCGTATTTTTAGATTTTTATAATATACGTACTTATGTACAAAATTTGCGTTGCTTATTATTCGATCAACAGCGGAAGTAATTTCGTTGCAAAATACGCACTTTTACTTTTTCCGCGATTGATTTTTTTTTCATAAATAAAGTATCTCAAATATTACAAAATAATTAATCGCACTCTTCATTAGTTTATTTTTTTAATCAAAACCTTGATTTCATGTTTGAAGGCCTCTATGATTTTCATGCCGTATAAAATATGTACCTACATTATATTTAAAGCAGTGGCGGACCTACCCTAGAAGCCCAGAAGCCCGGGTTGCCTAACAACTCCAACAATTATTAAAAATACATAATTAATGTATGCCTATTTTTAAATTAT
>NW_028281587.1:0-92958 GCF_059751285.1 Brachycentrus maculatus | reverse complement strand
TTATAAAAATTATTATATAATGATTTTTTTTCTACCAAACACCAACAGTCGGCGACTCCTGAATATCAGATATTAAGATATGTATATTATCACAATTATGAATTCCTACACAATTCGCCTGGAACTCACAATGGTCTCAGATTATATGATTTAACAAGTAGTGTACAATTTGCTGTCCACGCGTTTTATTCACGTACATAATGAAATTATACCACGTTATTATAGCTAATGATATACTACATGTGTATGTATTATAATATTTACACAAACAGAGAATTTAATTAGGCTTGATTAATATCGCGCTGGTACTAAAACATTATTTGCGATTATTATCATCTTTTTACAGTGAATTATTTTCAAATCCGCCTTCTTAAATTTCTTTACAACATACTAATTTGAGGATTTGGACCTCACATACTAATACAAGAGTTTCTGCATAGTAATAAGCTTCTTTACATCTCACCAATAGATGTCACTTGTGAAGTTCTAGTGATTAAAGAACAAGGTTTCTAAATTGGATCATATACCTATATAGAACTTCCAAGAATTTGAGTAGTGTGGTTGTGGTTGACATCTCATCAAAGATGAAGAAGAATATGGAAGTCTGGGCATTTACGGGGCTGACAACCGTCATAGGCTGGTTTAAGTGATCACTTTACACACGTGTAACAATCACCAATTCTACCCATTATTGACAACCACATTATTCAAATTCTTGGATGTTCTATATAAATATATGAACCAATTTACAAACCTTGTTCTTGAATCACTAGAAAAAAGCTTCTTTACATCTCACCAATAGATGTTTCTAGTGAAGTTCTAGTGATTCAAGAACAAGGTTTCTAAATTGGTTCATATATATATAGAACTTCCAAGAATTTGAGTAGTGTGGTTGTCAATAATGGGTAGAATTGGTGAATGTTACACGTGTGTAAAGTGATCACTTAAACCACCCTATGACGGTCGTCAGCCCCGTAAATGCCCAGACTTCCATATTCTTCTTCATCTTTGATGAGATGTCAAAAAACAATATTTATTTTGTATTTGTTCCATATTGATTGCACATAAGACAGAGTGGTTTGGCATTATATTCTCTCTGCCTACTCTTGTCGTGATAATTTATGATACGGGTCCTGATTTTTTCATCCATGCATGAATCCTTGTTACATTTCTTGGTGCATATACGCATTTTTTAATGAGCTGTTTGCGATTTTTTATACGAATGTGATGTGGCACATTTAGGCATCCCATACCCGCATGCCCGAACGCCGAATACCGAATAGAGACTCCAAAACCGGTACTGGGTGTGCTAAAACTAGACCGGAATACATACATAAATACTATACATAAAGCCGCTCATTTATTTATTGCGACGCTGAGTGCAGTGATCTGCTAAAGAGTCGAACCGCGATAAGCCGAAATTCTAAGCAGGGCAAACCAAAAATTTGCTAATCGACTTGTCATGAGACATTACCGACGCACGCGGTCTCTCAGTGAGTGCATATCTCTCACTCCTTTCAAAAACGTCATACTGTATATCGAGAATCGTCAATTTTTAGATGTGCATGCTTTCGGAATGCCCAGATAATGTACTATATCCCAGCAAAAGCGGCATATTTTTAACTTTATATTTACCCGCTACAGGGCAAGAGTATTGTGTTTGCATTTTGAAGAAAAGATATTGTTTAATAATATTTTTAAATTTACTAAATATTTTTCAAATGGAGAAAAAATCTTCAGGTTTTACCTGAAAACGGCACATCTCCTCATACATATACCTTACGATTATTACGACTCGTGACACGGCCCAGAAAATAACCTTTTCATTTTATTATTATTTTTAGCGTATAATTTGACCAGATAATTTATTAACAACATTTTGAGTATGTCCTAATACTTGTTCATAAGTCAGGGTTATCTACAATTATAGCAGTTATTTTTTGTCAAAAAATAATATGGAAAATAACTGGAGATAATCCAGATCTGGACACACTCAAAATGTTGTAAAAAAAGTCTGTTAATCGGACATATCGCTCACTCCTTTCAACAACGTCATACGTCAAAATACTTGATTATTAAGGAGATCGTTTTTAAAGTTTAAGAATAAAAAGAAATGTATTAAAAATAAATATCAAACCACTTATTGAACTTTTTTACTGTGCAACAGATCTTTTTAGGTTTTCCTGACTGTTTTTTCTCCATTTCAAAAATATTTAATACATTTAAAAAATAATTAAACAATACCTTTTCTTCAAAATGCAAAACCAACACTTTCTGCCCTGTAGCGGGTAAATATTAAGTTAAAAATATGCCGCTTTTGCTGGGATATAGTACATTTTATGGGCATTCCAAAAACATGCACAACATGAAGATTGTCGATTTTTGATAAATGACGTTGTTGAAAGGAATGGGCGATATGTCGATATTAATACATATAATAATATCAATCGGTGATATTCGTAATTATTTTATATGGAGCTTGACAAATATTGTAATTATTATTTATTTAACCTAGATTACCCTTAATTAATCTGACAAGATTTCAATTAAAATAATACTAATAATAATAAAAACTAATATGTACATTTTAACATTCATACCTTTAGGTAAGGTTACACTAAATAATTATATGAGGCGTTGTTGAAAGGAGTGAGCGATATGTTTGGATTTTCGTAGTACGTACTTATTTTCAATCACTACATACTATATTTATATATCGCTCACTCCTTTCAAGAACGTCATAAATCAAAAAACTTGATTTTTCAGGAGAACGTTTTCAAAGTTTAAAAATATAATACAATGTGCTCAAAATAAATATCAAGCCACTTATTGAACTTTTTACTGTACAACAGATTTTTTTAGGTTGAACCTGAAGGCTTTTTCTCCATTTGAAAAATATTTAGTATATTTAAAAAAATAATTAAATAATACATTTTCTTCAAAATGCGAAAAACAACACCTTCTGCCCTGTAGCGGGTAAATATTAAGTTTAAAATATGCCTCTTTTGCTGGGATATAGTACGTTTTCTGGGCATTCCGAAAACACGCACAACTGAAAATTGACGATTTTTGATTTATGACGTTCTTGAAAGGAGTGAGCGATATGTATTATTTTATACCATGGGTAATTCTTACCGCACTAATGATGGTGGAAGTGTGCACGGTTAGAACGCATGCGCGATAGGTGTTCAGTCTCATGAGCCAAAACAAAAAAACCGGTTCATAGGTAAAGCCAAAACATCGCCAAAAGCTCATAGGAGTGGTTTCAGTACCGCCTATGGACTTTCTCAAACGTTTCCTGCTTCGAAATCAGATTTACTATAAATACACTCTGCATAAAATGAATTGTAGATGTAGATGCCATTGCAGATTCGTTCAAAAATGTAACCCGTAAAATCTTTTATTTTATACAAATAATTTTTTTTTTAAATCCTATATTAACGGCCCTAGCGAGTTTGTACATAATAATAAACCTACTACATGTAATAATATGTTATATTAAATAATATGGCATGTTTTTCTCTTTTTAAGATTAAACAAAGATGAACATATAAAACAAGGAATTATGCAAAAACTAAAATATAAACATTAGCAACATTTTGAGTGTGTCCAAATACTCGTTGACATATCGCTCACTCCTTTCAAGAACGTCATAAATCAAAAATCGTCAATTTTTAGTTGTGCATGTTTTCGGAATGCCCAGAAAACGTACTATATCCCAGCAAAAGAGGCATATTTTAAACTTAATATTTACCCGCTACAGGGCAGAAAGTGTTTTTTGCATTTTGAAGAAAACGTATTGTTTAATTATTTTTTGAGATATACTAATTATTTTTCAAATGGAGAAAAAACCTTCAGGTTTTACCTAAAAAGATCTGTTGCACAGTAAAAAGTTCAATAAGTGGCTTGATATTTATTTTTAATACATTGTGTTATATTTTAAAACTTTAAAAACGTTTTCCTGAAAAATCAAGTTTTTTGATTTATGACGTTCTTGAAAGGAGTGAGCAATATCTGGATTATCTCCAATTACAGGAGTTATTTTCGTATTATTTTTTTGACATCTCATCAAAGATGAAGAAGAATATAGGCTATCTAAAAACGGGACGTATGGTCACTTTAGTCATAAGCCGTAGTTTTTGCCACATCGCCAAAAAAATCGATTCCCGCTACCCTAAAAATCTCTCCAGAGCCCTCTAGGTGGTATTGCCGACTCTAAATGACAATCGTAAATACTAAAAAATAAATTTATATAGTATAATTTTTAACATCATGTTATCAGGCATGGCCTGTGTATGGGTATACATTTTATATAACTTATTTCTTTGTTGAATAGAAATAAAAAGTTCACGGGTTGTGTTTACTTTTGAAATGAAAGGACACAATTCTTAAATTATAACATATGTAGCTTCACATGTGGTGTTTGAAAATGATACGGAATGCGCCGAAACACATATTACAATAGATTTTAATAATTATTTTCGACATCTCATCGAAGATGAAGAAGAATATGGAAGTCTGGGCATTTACGGGGCTGACGACCGTCGTAGGCTGGTTTAAGTGATCACTTTACACACGTGTAACATTCACCAATTCTACCCATTATTGACAACCACACTACTCAAATTCTTGGAAGTTCTATATATATGAACCAATTTTGCAACATTGTTCTTGAATCACTAGAACTTCAATAGAGACATCTGTTGGTGAGATGAATTTTTTTTTCATCTCACCAATAGAAACGGCGTGATGGTTACAAACACAAAGTACACTGCGAGTGTTATCTAGAAAGAAGTAATAATTATATCTTTTTTTTATAATACGAGAAAGTCGCGTAAATTCGTTCCTCTTTTTAATTCTACTGATAAGACATATCCACGTAACTATGTGTACTGAATATGTGTGCACTTTATATATATATATATATATATATATATATATATATATATATATATATATATATATATATATATATATATATATATATATATACATATATATATATATATATATATATATATATATATATATATATCCATATATAAATATAATATATAGAATCACAAGCTCCAAAATACAGAATTAAATCAATCACAACAATGTATGGTAGATGTTTGAAGGTTTAAATAAGGTGAAAACACAGATATTTCGAATGGTGTTGATGAGAACATATCGCTCACTCCTTTCAACAGCGTCATATATCACAAATCGACATTTATCAGTTGTGTATTTTTTTTTTTTTTTTTTTTTATTCATTTAATATATTTACATTTTTATTTATAACATAATAACATTTGAATCATTTATACATATGTAGAACTTTTATATTTCGATTCGCTGTGCCTCTCCATAAAAGAGTCTGTGCTCTTGTGCTTGGAAAGGGACTTACACTCGTGGTTTAATGTTATATAATAAAAGATATAATAGTTTTTTTAATAT
Source organism: Brachycentrus maculatus (assembly GCF_059751285.1). NCBI lineage: Eukaryota > Metazoa > Arthropoda > Insecta > Trichoptera > Brachycentridae > Brachycentrus > Brachycentrus maculatus. The sequence goes on along the minus strand of NW_028281587.1, from coordinate 87,519 downwards.
ATTTTTTTAAAGATTTAAATGTATAGAGCTTTAATTTTTTTCTTGAGGATTTTTATATCATCTATTTTTTTTATTTCTTTAGGGAGTTTATTGAAATGTTTGATTGCCAAATATTTGAAGTTTTGCTGAAATTGCTTGGTGTTGCATTTTGGAATAGAAAAATCGTTTGAGAATCTCGATGATAAATTCTTTGTTAAATTTAAATAGTTGTCACCCTTTAGTATTTGAAAAACTGCGGTTTTTTTATAAATGGATTCTATATTTGGGACTTGAAATTTTTTAAATAATAGTTTTGTTGGAAATATGTTTTTTTTTTTCAAGATGACTTTAATTATGGTTTTCTGTACAATTTTCACTGAGTTCAGTATGTTGTTGTATGAGCCTCCCCATGCAATAATGCCATACTGTAGTAGTGAGTGAACGATAGCATAGTAAACTCTTTTTAGGTTGTCGATGGTTAGTATGTTTCGGATTCTAATGAATATATATATGCATTTTCTTATTCGTTTTACTAGTTCATTGATGTGACTATGGTATTTCAAATGTTGGTCTATTATTACACCTAGATATTTTATTTCTTTTTTTGGACATAAAACAGAACATAAGTTTTTGCAATTTGAATCCCTGCAGTCACCATTGTGAATTGTAATTTTTATATTTGTCGGTATTTTGAGTTTATGGATACAAAATGGGATAAAGAATGTTTTATCTGTATTTAGGGATAATAGATTATTGTCAAACCAGAATTTTAGGATTTTCATGTCCTTATTTGCGCGATCATTTACGGTATTCCAGTTGGGTCCGTTTATAACTATTGCGGTGTCGTCAGCATAGGATATTATGTTACCGCTGATGTTTTGGTGAAATATGTCGTTGACGTAGATGATAAATAGTAAAGGGCCTAAGACTGTACCCTGAGGTATACCGAAATTACTAGTAAGGGGTTGGCTATAGGCTTCATTGATTTTGACAATTTGGGTTCTTTCGAGAAGATAACTCTGGAAAAGTTTTAAGGCTTTACCCGTAATTCCGACAGATTTTAGTTTTAATAGAAGTTTATCATGAGAAATACTGTCGAAAGCTTTTCTTAGGTCGACAAAAATTCCTATACAGTTGAGTGATTTATCGAGAGAATCTTGGATGATGTATGATAGTTTGGCAATTGCATCTTGTGTGCTTCTTTTTTCCATGAATCCATATTGGTTTTCATTGATTATATTAAATTTATTTACATATGTGGACAGTCTTTTTTTAATGATTTTTTCAATGATTTTACCTATGTTTGATATGAGAGATATAGGTCGGTAATTTGTGACTGATTCTGGATTTCCAGATTTGTAGATGGGGATGATAATGGCTTTCTTGTAAATTGAAGGGAATATACCGGTTGTGAGGCTAAGGTTTATGATGTGTGTCAAAGGTTTAGAGATTTGTTTTTTTATGAATTTTAATGTATTAACAGAGTGTCCGTCGTATCCCGGGGCAGATCCTCCTTTCATATTTGTTATGATTTCTTCAATTTCCTCCTGGGATGTTATTTGTAATGATGCTAATATATTATTGGAAGTTGGAGTATCTGTTTTGAAAATATCGGAATTAGTTTGAGTAGGGATTTTTTGCGCTAAATTTTTACCAACACTGGCAAAAAAATTATTAAACATATTAGCAGTTTTGTGAGGCATTTCTAAGCAATGAATTCGTGAATTTTCGTTTGAGAGGTACATTATTTTTTTTTGCTGGGGGTGTTTTTTATCAATTATATCATTTATTATATTCCACATTCTCTTACTGTCATTTTCTGCAAAATCTATTTTTGTTTTGTAATATTTTTCTTTGGTATTTTTGATGAGAAAAAAAAGTTTTTTTCTATACAGTTTAAAATATTTTTTTAGGCTTTCGTTTTCGGGATTTTTTCTAATTTTTTTTATAAGACTTTCTTTATGTCTTATAGACACAATAAGTCCATGCGTAATCCACGGTTTTATTGGTTTGAATTTCGATGATTTTTTTCTGAAGGTTTGGTATTTGCTGGCATTCATGATATGAGAAAATTTTTCTTCGAATAATTTAAAGCATGTGTTTACATCGGTACATTGGAATAATTCTTCCCATTTCTCGGAGTTGAGTTTATTTAAAAGTGAATTATTTAATGCCGGTGCTGAAGAGGTTTTATTTGGTATGTTTATATTCGTTATATGTGTGTTCGGTAGGTTATATGAGTATTTAATTATTGTTGTAAAATGATCAGTAATAGAGGTGTGTATAACGCCAGCTGTTATATTATCAGAATCGAGTGCGTTACAGAAAATATGGTCTATACAGGAAGGTCGTTGACCTTGAATGTTTCTAGTGGGATTATTAATAAATGATGTGAAATTGAATTCCGCTAGAGTATTCAAATAATTATGTTTATTATTGCAGTCATATTCCCTGTCGATGGATAAATTTATGTCACCTAATAAAAAAGTTTTTTCATTTTTGAGATTGATTAAGATACATTTTAAATGTTCTATGAATGTTGTTATCGATGAAGAATGAGTTCTGTAGATTGCTAAAACATTGTTAATGTGACCTTTGTAATTAATTTTAATTTTTAGCATATTAACATTTTTTATTATTATTTCTTCGAAATCAATAACGTTATGTGTATTTGCTATGAAAATTGCGATTCCGCTATTTTTGTTGATGATGTTTTTTGTTGCATAATAAGTGTAGTTCGGAATGTGGTAATCGATATCATATGATGAGTGAGTTTCTGTCAATATAATCACGTCCAGTCTATTAAAACTATTTGTTACTACTATGAATTCGTCAAAATTTTTTCGTATACTTTGAATATTCATATGCAATATAATTAAGCTATTGTCAGGGTTTGGATCTATTATAGCATTTGTATCATTAACGGTATGAAAAGTTCGTTCGTCTATTTGGAATTTAGTATCTATAGAATTAATTAAGAAGTCAGTCATTAGAACTGAGAGAAGATATAAAGATAATAAAAATAAAATAAAAATAAGAATAGGTAAATGATAAGGAGAAAATTACGGTTAGTGAAGTAATAATGTTTTTTTTTATGATTGTGTGGAAATGCATATATATACTCACTAAAAACAAAAAATACTTACTCATAATCTATTCGGTCTTTCGCTATGATCAACATTTTTTTTCTGTATTCACAGCAGGTATTATCCGCGCTGTGGTCAGTGGAGTATTTCATATTGTAGTTGCGATTTTGCGAAGCGCAGTTAAAACAATTGGATTTTTTATCTAAATTTGTGCAGTTTTTTTGCGAGTGCTCTCCTGAGCAGTGACGACATGTAGGTGGTTGAGTTCGAGATAAGCATCGTAGAGCAGTGTGACCATATTTTTGGCAGTGGAAACACTGAGTTAGAGGGTTGCAATCTTCTACTGTAATTCTTTGAAAGTTTATGTTGAGTTTGCCCTTTTCTATTAGAATTTTCCTTATTTTGCCTGAAGTTTGTATAATATAGTTAGTCGTGTCTCTATTGATTCCTTCTTTGTCATTATTTTTAAATTCTTTTAATAATTTTATACTATTTTTATCGTCTTCTTCTAAACCATTATTTTGCATAATGATGCCGGTTACTATTTCTTCTTCGGAGAGGTGGGTTTCTAGTCTTTTTAGGATGAGACATGGTTTCCTTTTTTGTATTTCTTCTGCATTAACGTCTCTTCCTAGTACATTATTGATTTCTTCTACTAGAATTTATTTTTTTTAGAATTTATTTATTTAGTATGTTTTTGGAATGCCCAGAAAATGTACTATGTCCCAGCAAAAGCGGAATATTTTTAACCTTATATTTACCCGCTACAGGGCAGAAAGTGTTGTCTTTGCATTTTGAAGAAAAGGTATTGTTTAATGTTTTTTTAAATTTACCTACTAACTATTCTTAAATGGAGAAAAAACATTCAGGTTTTACCTAAAAAGATCTGTTGCACAGTAAAAAATTGAAAAAGTGGCTTGATATTTATTTTATAATTAAAATGTAACTTTGTTTTAAAATTATATAAAATGGAAAATCACAAAGTAAGTGCTTCAAATATAATATTATTTATTGATTCGGCATTAACTTTGTGGAATGACATGATTATTTTTATTTTTATAACACTTGAATAATCCACTTGATTGAGTTTTATTTTTATTTACGACTAGTTTTTATTTACTATATTTATTAAACTATATATACACCTAAATATATTTTTATTCGTTAGTTTTAATTTTTACCAGAAGATGAAAACAATTGTTGTTTTTGAAACTAGTCGTAAATAAAAACAAAACTCAATTAAGTGGATTATTCAAGTGTTATAAAAATAAAAATTAACTTCAAATATAAATTTTACGATATTTATTTATTATATTTTAAGACTTTAAAAATGATCTCCTGAAAAATCTATTTTTCTTTTTATATTTGACGTTGTTGAAAGGAGTGAGCGATATAAACTTCTCAAAAGTGGTCTTACACCAGCGTTCATATTGGCTGCATCCGTTCGTATTCCTTTCTAGGTACTTTCCCGTGGTACACCCATCACAACCTCGCATGCCACTGCGTTTGACAAGCTAAGTTTGATATTTGATTAGTTGTTCGGATAGCTTATACCGTTCTTCGTTCCGGCCTGTTTCGTTCTGCAGGTAAACCTACACTAGTAAATCTAAGGTCAAAACAAGCAGAAATATTATAAGTACTTATTAAATTGTTTCATTTACGTTTTATGTGCTGACATGTTATATGTTTTCCGTTGTACATTTCTGTTGTACTGTTTCTGTTTTACTGTTTTAACGCATGATTGCTCGTACCAACGAAGTCTGTCACCAAAGTCATGGAAGATTCGTATATTTATACCTAAGCAACTTCAATGCTAACTTAGAATCGTTAAATTGTTTAAAAATAATGCCTTTACCCAGATGCGAGCGTTTTTGCCTAAATTTTTCACTCATGAATTACATGAAATTATAGTAACAACATTTTGAGTATGTCCAAAAACTTGTTCACAAATCTGGATTATCTCCGATTATAGGAGTTATTTTTCATGTTATTTTTGACAGCCCATGACGGTCGTCAGCACCGTAAATGCCCTGACATCCATATTCTTCTTCATCTTTGATGAGATGTCAAAAAACATTTTTTTGTAGCGTTAAACGTGAAGAAAAAATCCATATCCTATATTATCCCTCAGGCTTAAACCAAGCATGGACATTTCCATGGATCGCTGTGTGTATTTGAGCTTCTCTGCATTTCTGATTGTCAGAACTATAGTCTCTAGTGCATATGTGTTCACTGGCAATATACTTGATTCTTCCTTTTCAGACAGGTCGGAATCTCATTCTCATTCATATCTTTCTTTATCCCTCAGGTTTAACTCTTACCACTCTGTAGGCCAAACATTCTGGCCCGTATGATTTTAGTAGGCTGCTCCGTGGGCCACAATTTCTAGCCCGACGCAGGTATAACTTTAATCACTTAAATGTCGTTTCCCAGGTATAACTTTAATCACTAAATGATTTGTCTATCACCCAAGTACATTCTACCAAAAAACATTTCAGATAAATACAGTTAATCTTAATTAACATGGTCTTACGAATTGCCAGACAGAGTGTCCCAAAATTAGGGAACCAAAATATTTATTTTAATGGTAGAAAAAGGTCGCTGATCAGTTATGAGAAAAAATGGTCAGAATGGAAAGGGTTAAACCACGCATGTTTATGGATCGCTGTGTGCATTTGAAATTCATTTGCAAATGCGTTTATTTTTGTTAGAGCTATAGTATCTGTTAAATATCTATGTTGAGATTTCAAAAAAATGTAAAATAATTCCTAAAGTGAAATCATATAATATCCTATATGATTATTGAAAAAACTTGTATATAAAATAAATTTTAATTATGTGGAGAGGGGCCTTACTAATTAATTTCGTACACCTTTAAAAAAAATCGTGACCACATTAACAGAGAATTTTTCGCATGCCCGGTGTAAGATCAACAGCTAAATCACGACTATTTCCGATATCATAGAAAATAACGATATTATATTTTAATCAATGTTTTATTTGTTGGGGAATTGTACAGCTTTACATTTAAAAAAAGTATGTTATAAACAATTTTCATTCCTCTTCACAAAAAAGGCTCATCCAAAAAGTGTGAAAACTATAGGACAATAGCACTTATCTCTCACACCAGCAAGATAATGCTATATGTTCTAAAAGCACGATTACACAGTTACATTGGATGGCAAATACCAAAGGAACAAGCTGGTTTTGTGAAAGGAAGAGGAACAAGAGAGCAGATCCTCAACATCCGCCAAGTGATCGAAAAAAGCCGAGAGTTCCTGACGCCAACAGTTTTATGCTTTATCGATTACAAAAAAGCTTTCGACTGCGTGAAGTGGGAACATCTGTGGAAAGTACTCATGGAGATGGGAGTCCCATCCCATTTGATAAAACTCATCCATGGACTTTATGCCCAAAGTAAGGCAATCGATTCTTAGAATCAATGGCATAAACACTGCGAGCTTCCCCACTGAGAAAGGTGTAAGACAGGGATGCATACTCTCCCCTGACCTGTTTAACATCTATGGGGAATACATCATGCGCAGGGCTCTCTACGAATGGAATGGAGGAGTGTCCATTGGTGGCGTAAAGCTGTCCAATATACGATATGCGGACGACACAACACTTCTGGCCAAAGACCCAAAAGAGATGGTAGATCTCCTTAAACGAGTAGAGATTGAGAGCAAGGCACTGGGACTAGAGATTAACCAAAGCAAGACCAAGATCATGATCATAGATCGATCTAAGAAGTTTGGTGATCTCGGGAACTCACTGGAAGGTTTAGAGATAATAAACGAGTTCCAGTTCCTTGGATCTCAAATCAGCAATGAAGGAACTTGTGAAGGAGAGATTAGACGTCGTATCGCCATCGCCAAAAGTGCCATGTCTAAGCTAGACAAAATTTGGAAAGACCGGGGTGTGAGTAACAACACCAAGATGAAGCTTGTCAGGAGCTTGGTCCACTCCATTTTTCTCTATGCTGCTGAAACATGGACTATAAAAGCAGCAGAAAGGAGAAAAATTGATGCCTTCGAAATGTGGTGTTGGAGGCGCATGCTCCGAATTCCATGGACAGCTAGACGCACCAATGAGTCCATTCGCCAGGAACTACGCTTGGATGGCTTGTCTCTGGCCAATATCTGTACCCGACGGATTCTCCAGTTCTTTGGACACGTTGCGCGTGGCAACGAGGATAGCCTGGAACGACTAGTTGTGATCGGTAGCCTGGAGGGAAAGAGAGGGAGAGGAAGATCCCCCACACGATGGACCGATCAAATTAAGGCAGCAGCAGGCACCTCAGTGGTTGGAGCGCTACGTGCAGCGCAGTCAAGGGATAACTGGAGAAGAGTCATTGCTTCTGCAAGGGTCACAACCCTCAGCAATGAGGATTAAGACGGAGAAGAAGAATGTTATAAACAAAAGTTACATTTACAATAGTAAACATTACATTACTTTAAAAAAATAGTTACATTTATAAAAATAAAGCCAATTAAACAATTCCACGTGTATGTTATAATAACTATTAAAAATATTAAGAGATAAAAAAAGGATATGGTATAAAAAAATAGATTTTGCAGGAAGGAAAATTATATCCTCTATTGAACATTGATTATAAAACACTTGAAAACCTATCCGACATAGTTTCCATGTTATTCCATAAGTAACTCTCACGAGAGGTGATATCATACGTGATAAATAATAATATAGGACATTGGTACAAAAAACCAAGCTAGGGCACAAAATGCCGAACCCTCTTCTAGTGGAACGGAAGGCCTGTTGACGACAGTCAACAGTCCGGTTTCTCCTGAGGAGTTTTGCTTTTTTTTTCCTAGCAATGAGCAAATGTTGAGAAGTTCCTGACTGGCCCACAATAATTTTTCCCAACACAGATTAAAACGAGACATATTATTAACATTATTATTTTTACCATAAGAAACAAAATACCATTTATAAACAACCACACTACTCAAATTCTTGGAAGTTTTTTATACATTTTTGATCCGATTTCGAAACATTGTACTTGAATCACTAGAATTTCGCTTGAGACATCTATTGGAGAGATGAAAAGAAGCTGTTTATTGAGCAGAAGCTCTTTTATTAGTATGTGATGTCCGAATCCTGGATTATAATCACAAACAGAAACGCCAGAAAATATCATTTTTGAACAAGATTGGTGAACAAGTATTTGGACACACTCAAAATGTTATTTATTTGATTTTATACCAAATTTTGAAGAGAACTATTCCAAATTTTTAAAGGTAAATATTTTATAACTTCAATGAATTTATACAAGGGCCGACCCAAAAGTAACAATAAAAAGTAAATTTTACACACTTAATTAAATGATTTTTTTTTAAATTTACACACTTATGTACCATGTTATGAGTCGAAAAATAAAAAAAAATGGTTGAAAACGGTAATGTTTGGAAGTTTTTTTAACGTTTTTAGTCTCCCGATTTTTACGTTGCAGCGATTTTTTTAAAAACAACTTTTTTTAACCAAAAAAATTATAATTATTAAAAACCTTTACTGACCCTCAAAATACTGTCCATTACACGCAATGCACTTGTTCCAGCGTTTTTCCCACTGCCCAAAACAAGTAAAAAAACTCGTATATACATGAATATATATATATATATATATATATATATATATATATATATATATATATATATATATATATATATATATATATATATATATATATATATATATATATATATATATATATATATATATATATATATATATATATATATATATATATATATATATATATATATATATATATATATATATATATATATATATATATATATATATATATATATATATATATATATATATATATATATATATATATATATTTAAGTACATTACATACATGAAACCCGAGTCGCTAATAACTTAGAAATCGCCAAAAGCCAGTTATGATCTTAAATATTTTTTGCTCGTCGCGTCGTGAATATAATGTACGTTCTCCAAATTTGCAGACAGGTTAATTCTCGAATTAGATAGCCCACTTTAGAACCGGCTGCTAATCTGGGGGTTATATTAAAATAAGCCGAACGTAATGGACTCGTATCTCTGGATGGAATTATACGAATACTGGTTTTAGCGGTCTATTTTAACCATTGCGTTTAAGGCCCAGCATTCGTTAAGTCGCAAATTAATTTTGCCTAAACATATAACGTAATTGATTTTTTCTTTCTGCCTCTGTAGTGTAATAGTCAGCGCGCTCGGTTACCATTCTGGGGGTCCCAGGTTCAATTCCCAAGAGGGCGGTGAAAATAAATATTCGTGATTTTTAAACTCTAATATATATTTAATATTACCCTGGACTGGCCCCTGAAGCATAGGAGTGATCACCTTGCTCTCATGTAAGTAATATTCAAGATAACACTGCGTTAATGCAGTGCAGTGCCCTATGGACCATTGAGTGCTAATGAGGGTTAGAATGATTTTAACCATAGGCCCAGTTTTCGTTTAGTCGTAACATATTTTTCAATCAATCCAGGTCACATTTTACGTAATTTTTTTTTCTTGAAACACCGTTTTTGCATTGAAAAATACGTTTTTCTTTGAAATAATGATACTTTTTTGAAAAGAAAATAATTTTTGAAAGGAAAGGATTTTAAAAAAAGATCTAAAAAAATTTCTTTATGCATTATTCAAAACAAAAAATATAAAATTCTTTTTAAAAAATGGGGCTTGAACACCCGTGTGACCTCTCCGATGGAATTAATTCTGTGTTTGCAAATATCCCCTTAATATGTACGCATGCTTTAATACCAGATTTTTTTCCAAATATTCGTATGCATGAAAGCAAATACATTTATGGGTGTTAATCGCTTTAGAGATGTTTCTCTTCATCAGCTCGGTGATTTAATGGCGAAACATCGAATGTGAACATTAATCTATGGTCTGAAATCAAGTTAAAATACCAGAGATGCCATAAATAATTAACATAACATACTCCCAAAACTTAGTGGAATGTTCATTTAAAAAACATCCCCATTATAATTAATATTACAGATTTATTTTTAATCAAATAAAAAAAGGTATACGCACATTGTATGAATAAATTTAAAATGAAACGCTCCTTACCAACTTATCGTCTTCGTTGACTGTCGGGGTCAGCTCTCTTTATGCTCAGGTTGTACAGTCTGTTCACAGTTATTTTCCCTCTACTTTTTTTAAAATTATTTTTTGGCAGTATAAATAATTTTTAAAATAAAAATAAAAAAAAAACTAGAGGTTATTTGGCAGTATAAATATAAAAAATAAAAATAAAAATACTAGGAGTAAAATAACTCTGAACAGACTGCAGATCCTTATCATATACTACGTCACCTAGGCCATGCCTTCGAATCATGTTATCTTTCTGTAGCATTCATAAATTTTTTGGTCTTTCTATGTTTGGTTTAGTGTGCGATATGTTCATGTTCTGTACGTCCTGTGTGCCCATACCATCTCAGTTGCTTTTACTTTATCTTGCTTTTGATGCCTGTTACAGCCAGGCTTCCACGAATCCGTGATTTCTTGCTTTAGCCTGTAAGGGACACTCCAGCTGACCATCTAGGCATTCGCATTTCAGCAGTTTCTAGTTGCCTAGAGTAGGTGTTATACAACGTCCAGCATTAGGAGCCCTAGAAGAGTGAGCGTTTGACAATAGGTATATATATATATATATAAATATATATATAATATATATATATATATATATATATATATATATATATATATATATATATATATATATATATATATATATATATATATATAAATATATAAATATATAAATATATATAGATATATATATATATATATATAACGTGGTAATATTTTTCTTTTGTAAATTGGGTGTAAATAATATGTAAAGTGGGTGTATAATAATAAAATAAACAATGTGTTGCTTTGTAATTAAAGAAACGACAATAAAAGTTTATTCTTTATTAATCTTTACAATAATTTTCATATCTATCTGATTCTGACAGTTAATAATATTATATTTTTTCTATCGAATCTCTTTTGTTTAATTCTGTGCGACGCATGCGACATCTGGTGGTAGAACTGTTTTATGTAGGTACTATTTGTAAGTACTTAATAAAATGTATAGGTAGGTACCTAGTTATTTTATTACATATATATATATATATATATATATATATATATATATATATATATATATATATATATATATATATATATATATATATATATATATATATATATATTATATATATATATATATATATATATATATATGTATATATATATATATATATTGTATATATATGAATTCAGTGTATGTATTAAAATGCAAGTGCCATTTAAAGCGTAGAACCTTGCACACTTCACTTCAAAGTTCAGCATAAAATTAATTAATTAACGAAAATGAAAATACCCTCGAATCAGCAAATCGATAATTGTCATATCAGTCTCTGATTTACATTTATTATTTTTCTAAATTAGTTCTACAAAACTAAAACGGCAATCGACTAAAATATAATATTTAATTGTGAATTATTCGTTTTCTGACATCGATAAATCATTCGAAAAAATTAATAAAAACCGCTTACACAAAATTGATTTTCATTCCTTGCATTTAAATGTAGCATTTATATTTTTTGTTGCGTTCGTTTTATTGCGTTTTAAAATCGATTATCGGAAAGCTCGATTTCTTGATTTAGTGTTTATTGAGAGAATAGCGGCGATTTTTTACGCGTATTGATTTACCCCTAGCTGATTGTCATGTTTTAGTTGCCATTTAAAAACGCCGAAATTCCCATTAACACGTGTCAAATATTTGGCATCCGAGTGATTGAAAAAACCAGTTTAGAGATGGGAAAGCTGCAGTATCGATCGATATTCAATAAATGTCGATTAACGGTAGTGGGCTAACGAGTATGAAATTTGCATTACCGGCAAAATGTGTCCGTACTTGTAAATTTATATTCTAAACTGTGCATATGGAATGAGCACAATTTGGCCTATTATATGGTTATACAATTATGTCGTAAATATTCGGAAAAAATCAATTAAGGATAATTCGTATTCGTATATTATCTAGGCATTTAAAACGAGACATTTTTATTATGGTTCTTACAAATAGAACAACCCACTTTATTATGGAATGAATTATTTTTGTTACATTATTTTTTGACATCTCATCAAAGATGAAGAAGAATATGGAAGTCTGTACATTTACGGGGCTGACGACCGTAATAGGCTGGTTTAAGTGATCACTTTACACACGTGTAAAATTCACCAATTCTACCCGTTATTGACAACCACACTACTCAAATTCTTGGAAGTGCTATATATATGAAGCAATTTAGAAACCTTGTTCTTGAATCACTAGACTTCACTAAGACTCTATCATTGGTGAGATGTTAAGAAGCTTTTTATTAAGCAGAAAGAAACTCTTGTATTAGTATGTGAGGTCCAAATCCTGGATATCACTCACACACATCGCTCACTCCTTTCAAGAACGTCATAAATCAAAAAACTTGATTTTTCAGGAGAACGTTTTTAAAAATTAAAAATATAATACAATGTATTAAAAATAAATAATAAGCCACTTATTGAAGTGTGCAACACTTTTTTCTGTGCAACAGATCTTTTTAGGTAAAATCTGAACGTTTTTTCTCTATTTGAAAAATATTTAGTACATTTAAAAAAAATAATTAAACAATACCTTTTATTCAAAATGCAAAAACAGCACATTCTGCCCTGTAGCGGGTAAATATTAAGTTTAAAATATGTCTCTTTTGCTGGGATATAGTACATTTTATGGGCATTCCGAAGGTATTCACAACTAAAAATATACTATTTTTGATTTATGACGTTCAGATTTTAACGCCAGATAATACCATTTTCATTTTTATTATTTCAGAAACCAGTCCAGGAAAAAATCCTTACCTAAAATGCATCCTTACCTAAACGAATAAATGTTAATATACTCTCATACAATTTTATAATGTATCTTTACCTAAAGGCATGAAAGTTAAAATATACTTATCAATTTCCATTATTATTATTTTTAAGTAGTCAGATTAATTAAGGATAATCTAGGTTAAATAAATAGTAATTACAATATTTGTCAAGCTCCATATAAAATAATTACTAATATTACCGATTGATATTATTATGTGTATTTATATCGATATATCGCTCACTCCTTTCAACAACGTCATATATCAAAAATCGTAAAATTTTAGTTGTGCATGTTTTCAGAATGCCCAGAAAATGTACTATATCCCAGCAAAAGCGGCATATTTTTAACTTAATATTTACCCGCTGCAGGGCAGAAAGTGTTGTTTTTTGCATTTTAAATGCAGTTTTCTTTTAAATATTCTAAATATTTTTCAAATGGAGAAAAAACATTCGGGTTTTACCTAAAATAATCTGTTACAGAGTAAAAAGTTCAATAAGTGGCTTGATGTTTATTTTTAATACATTTTATTGTATTCTTAAACTTTAAAAACGATCTCCTGAGAAATCTAGATTTTTGAAATATGACGTTGTTGAAAGGAGTGAGCGATAAAGTATATTGATTTAATCATATTGAACACACTAACCGGATTTTAAACTGACTGTGACATGTAAATGTTCATAATTTATATGTATTTAATTACATACTCCGTAATATGGAGCGTATTTAAGTAAAATAAAAAGTGTCTAACGAAAATATTTCTTTTTATTTCAGGTAAGTCAGATTTTTTTAACAAAAATGAACAGTCGCGGAATTCGATCTGAGGTTTGACAGGTAAGTCAATTGATTTTTACTGATTTTTACGACATATAATTAAGAATTTATGGAATCATTACATTCATTTTTATAAATAAATAAAATAAACGTTAATAAATAAATATAAATAAAATGTTAACGTTAGCATTGAAGTAACTTAGGTATTTATATATATATATATATATATATATATATATATATATATATATATATATATATATATATATATATATATATATATATATATATATATATATATATATATATATATATATATATATATATATATATATATATATATATATATATATATATATATATATATATATATATATATATATATATATATATATATATATATATATATATATATATATATATATTTATAATATTTGTGCTTGGAGAGGGAGCTTGTTTGTTATTTTTTATTGTTAATGACATTTTTGAAAAATATTATTGTATAACATATATTTTATATTATAAAGACATAGAAAGGAGAGTGAATGCTGGGAACAGAGTGAATGGTGCACTAAAATCAGTTTTAGCAAATAAAAATCTATCAGCGGAAGCTAAACTGGCAGTACACAATGGAGTTCGGGTTCCAACCCTTATGTATGGAAGCGAAGCATAGAGTTGGCAAAAGAAGGATGAAAGCAGACTGAATGCAGTCGAAATGCGATCGCTCAGACGAATGTGTGGCAAAACGATGTTTCATAGATGTTCGAATGATGAAATAAGGAAAGCATGTAAGACTGAGATAAGCATTATCGATAAAATTAAGAAAGGTGTGTTGAGATGGTTTGGACATGTGGAGCGTATGAGTGAGGAAAAAACGGTTGAACAAATTTATGAGGCGAATGTAGTTGGAAAAAGAAGCAGAGGAAGACCGAGGAAAACTTGGCACAATCAGGTATGTCGTATACTTGAAAGCGGCCGGGTCAGGAGTCGTAATAATCGTCGGGTATGTTTGAGGAGATGCATGAACGTGGAAGAGGCGAAGACAGAGTGGAGAGTGATTCTCTCTCCCTACCCCTGCGGGGAAGCGGCATAATGGTTAGTTAGTTTTTAATTATCATAATAAAAATTTATTTTTTATTTTTTATTTCACCTTGACTAAGTGATGGTAATATATAGTCAACTGTATTAGTTTTACAACAAATTATTATACAATGAAATTAAAATTACAAATATTACAATAATTGAAAACAAAAACGCGAAAAAATTGTGGAGATATATCGTTGATGAAGATCAACTGCTGACATCGAGTCTGATGATGTCGCAACGGTTAAAAAAAATTATGAGGCGACCGAGGAAAACTTGGCACAATCAGGTAGGTCAAATACTTGAAAGCGGCCTGGTCAGGAGTCGTAATAATCGTCGGGTATGTATGAGGAGATGCATGAATGTAGAAGAGGTAAAGAATGTTTGCAAAGACAGAGTGGTGTGGCGTTCGATTCTCTCTGCCTACCCCTGCGGGGAAGCGGCGTGATGGTTAGTTAGTTAGTTAGTTTAACATATATTTTTTTGCGGTTAGTCTGTATACGTTTTTTAATTTTCGTTAAGTTTCTTTTTTAGAGTGTTCGTGTCTTTTATATTTCTAATTTCTAAATGGAGACTTTTGATTTTTTTTATTGCTAAGTATGCTTTTTTGTAGGTACTATTTTGTTTTGCATTTAGGTATATTAAAATAATTTTTGGTATATTTTTGTTTCTAGTTTTAAGTATTTTTTTTATTTTCTTTATGAAGTTGTATGTATAATTGATGTTTTTTGAGTCCTATGAAAAAAATCGTTTTTTAATTCGGCTTTTAATTACGGTCGCCCATATCCGTTATTTTCATATTTTTCCGGACAGGAATCAAGCTAAAAAATAATTCTTTTCGATTTCCTGTAAAAACGAAATAACATTTTATGAAGATTATTTAACTCTGAAGCGGGATTGAATTAATTCCGTTAAATTGATAATTCTATGTCTGCTCTATCATAACGTATCATTTAATATGATGATTCGTACATTTAAATTCTAATGGGCCTTACGAATCGCATGTTACGCATGTGTAAAAAATTATCTATAGCAAAATGGCGAATTCCGACACGCAGTATCGACACCTTATTGAGCATAAATGGATACCCTAAATTGAATCCAGACCGTTATATTCTAATATTTAATAGATAACACACATATCATTATAGCTGACTGATATCTTTGCTCTTCTGACTAACTGCGGTAGCTGGCATTTTTGATGAATTATATTTGTGAACCGTTTTTTTAAAAACATTTTGAGAGTGTCCAAATCTGGATTATCTCCAATTATAGGAGGCATTTTTCATATTATTTTTGACAACTCATCAAAGATGAAGAAGAATATGGAAGTTTAGGCATTTACGGGGCTTACGACCGTCATAAGCTGGTTTAAGTGAGTACTTTACACACGTGTAACGTTCACCAATTCTACCCATGATCGACAACCACACTACTCAAATTCTTGGAAGTTCTATATATTTAATTCAATTTCGAATCATCGTACAAAAATCACTTGAATTTTACACGAGACATCTATTGGTGAGATGAAGCTTTTTTTTATTGATAAAAACTCTTTTTTTTGTATGTTAGGTCTGAATCCTGGATTAAAATCGCCGGATATTATCCTTTTGATTTTATTATTTTAGCTTATAATTAATTATACTTTTATGTAGTCATACTTATGTACATGACAGATTTAAAAAAAAATAATTTAAAGTTAAAACCTCTAATCGGATTTTTTTGTCAATATCTAGAAGTAACATGAAAAATAACTAGTATAATTGGAGATGGTCCAGATTTGTGAAGTAGTAGTAATATTTACAACGTTTTGAGTGTGTTTGTGACACACTTAAAATATTGTAAACATTACGAACATTAATTTTAACCCAATATCAAGTTCATTATTTACACAAATTTGAACTTGAAAATATGTAAGGATAGTTTTAGCATTGAGTTTGACTGTCATAAGTTGTAATTATTTATTGATTCGGCCTTTAATTTGTAGAACTCCATTTTAATTTATGTATTAATTTTTTAATCAAACACAGATTTTTTGAGTCTACTAAGTCGTACTTTATTGACAAAAACACACTCGTTTGAAAATGCCATAACTAGGCGAAACAATTGTCACAATATTATTTTTTATGTGTTTCTGTTTATAAAATACAACTTAGTAGACTCAAAAAATCTGTGTTTGATTTAAAAATTAATACATAAGTTGAATTGTTGGGTAATATATCCAAAATAGAACAAGGTTTTTGTTGGATTGAATTGTACATTTATTTATGTATATCTTAATACGTGACGCGTTTCGTCTTCTTAGGACATTATCAAACACCGTGTGCGAGTGTTTGATAATGTCCTGAGAAGATGAAACGCGTCACATATTAAGATATCGCTCACTCCTTTCAAGAACGTCATAAATCAAAAATCGTCAATTATTAGTTGTGCATGTTTTCGGAATGCCCAGAAAATGTACTATATCCCAACAAAATCGGCATATTTTTAACTTAATATTTACCCGCTACAGGGCAGAAAATGTTTTTTTTGCATTTTTAAGAAAAGGTATTGTTTAATTATTTTTTTAAATATATTAAATATTTTTCAAATGGAGAAAAAACATTCAGGTTTTACCTAAAAAGATCGGTTGCACAGTAAAAAGTTCAATAAGTGGCTTGATATTTATTTTTAATACATTGTGCTATATTTTGAAACTTAAAAAACGTTCTCCTGAAAAATCAAGTTTTTTGATCTATGACGTTCTTGGAAGGAGTGAGCGATATGCATAAATAAATATAGAATTCAATCCAACAAAAACCTTGTTTTATTTTGGATATATTACCCAAAAGTTCAATGTGGAATTCTACCAACTGTCTGCAGTGGGAGTCCGTACCTACTGCCATCAAGATAGCAGTGTATGTATACCTCAGCCAACCATAAAATGTACTAAAATTTATTTCATTAAGTTCATAAAGATTTATTTTAAATAATGACAAGTTAAACCTAGTAGTAGTCTGTTAGTTACCAATGAAAATGAGTTTCATAACACGATTCGAGTTCTGTCTGATCCCATCTCGCCTAACGTTTCGGCGGTGACCCCAGACCCATCTTCATGGCAGTGCCTTGAATGTTCTCACAGTGGCTCAGTAGGTAATGTAATTTGATTTGATTTTAATGCGCCTCATGCGTGATCACTTCCCGTACTTAGTACCTACGTACACAAGTATTCGTATTTTGGTACTTAGAGCACAGATTTGTTGTTTATGAGGTACTGTCCTTTAAAAACATCAGTACATTAGTAAAAATATTTTTACGTTTTGAGTGTGTCCAAAAACTTGTTCACAAATTTAGATTGTCTCTAATTAGGAGTTATTTTTCATATTATTTTTTGACATCTCAACATAGATAAAGATGAATTTGTAAAGTGATCACTTAAATCAGTTTATGACGGTCGTAAGCCTCGGGAATGCCCAGACTACCATATTCTTCAACATCTATGTATGTGAGATAATATGAATTTAAGCATGTTTAATAGCATGCATTTACAAGATTTTTATTTACATTTGACCACATTTTTCTTTTTATCCAAAGTTTGTAAAATTGAGGTAGTTTATATCGTGGTTTTACTGTACAACCCCAAAAGCGCTTCACTGTTTTATTGAATTGGAGAAAAGGAGATAGTAGAAATGTTTTAGCAAACAAATTTTGTTTTTTTATTCTATAGGTATTCCTTTTATATGTTGGTATAGATTCAATAGATTTATAAAATACTTTTATTCTTATTTAATGTATACACTACCCCAACGTAGTGTTTACATTAAATAAGAACAAAATATTCCGCCTCCGTAGTGTAATGGTCAGCACGCTCGGCTACCGTTCTGGAGGTCCCGGGTTCGATTCCCAGGGGGGGTCAAATAAATATAAGTGATTTTTTCACTGCAATATTTATTCAATATTACCCTGGACTGGTACCTGAAGCGGAGGGCTGATCACCTTTCCTTCATATGTTTACGATCAACATAACACTGCGTTTATATGCATCATTGGGATGCGGATAAGGGTTTGAATGAATGAACTACCCCAACGAGATATAAGCCTGATTGATAGTTAGTTAGTTAGTTAGTAAGTCAAGGTGTTTTTTTAAGATGCATATTTTATACACCGCGTCTGGGTGTTTTCATAAATTATCTTCAATAACACTTTTTTATTTACAAAAAAATAAATTTAAAATGATCACCATTTCACGAATGATACGATTATACATGGACAATAAAACTGAAAATTATTTTTAACGGTACATACAATTGAAATGGGTGTAATTTGGTAGCCAGTTTAAATCTAAATCTTTAGCATACCAAATTTAATATTGTATTAATGACGTGCTAGTACATATTTTAAAATAAAATTTTAAGCTACTTTTTTACGCATTTTTTTTACAATCGTTTTAAGTCAGAATTACATAAGTATGTTTTTTAAACCATGTCACATTAAACTACGTATGTACAGTATCGAACAGATTAATTAAAACATACCTTTTTTTGTTGTATTTTCGTAAAAAGTTCTGTAAAATCTTTTTTTTTATTAGTTATTTCACAAATTCATATTTAATATGATCTCATTTGGGCTCAGTCAAAGATTTTACTCTTCTTGGCATCTTTTATATAAGGTTTTGGCACGTGGATGCTATTTTTTGCACGTCTCGAAACCATACCTGAAATATGGACAAAATAGCTTTTTTCACCGTACTGAAATCAATTTTGAGAGCCGATTATTACAGATTGCCGATATATTTTCAATTAGGTGTATGTCTGGCAAAATTCTTGAACAGCTCATTTTTTGTGTGAAAAATTTAATCATTTTTTGGATTTGTGGCTGGGAGTTAAATCCTGCTGAAACATTACACTACCATTTGACCTTCGTTTATACATCTCTGGTAGTATCTTTTCCAGTAGTATTGGGTGATACTTCTCGCTATTAATCATCTCAGTCACTGAAAGAAGCAGCATTTTAAAAATATGGAGTTCTCTAGCGTGTGTCGATTTCCATCTCGTGACGTTGATGAGTTCTCCGAATCCAAAGTGTGGAATTGTCGGGGGGTTTGGTGAACAATATACAAATACAAATACAAGCCCCGTTCCCCCGCTGATGACTGGAACAAGTGCGACGCACATGTCGCCCAGTCGCCGACACGGAGGACGAATCTCAGTAGCGTCACCGCCACTTGATAACTCCGCCTGGCATGCTTTACAATTATTTGGGAGTTAGAGACTAGGGACATTAGAGGAATAACTAACTAACTAACTAATCATCACGTCACTTCACGCAGGGGTAAGCAGAGAGAATAGAATGCCACATCATTTGATTACGCATTTTTATCGATTGTTGCGCGGTATGATCGATAATCCTGAAATTATCCGGAACTTTGGTCTGTATGTTCACGATAGTTACCTAAGACAGCGCCGGCATAGATTGTTTCACATTCCTATACACAGGACCAACCTGCCGATATTGAGCTGTTCTATGTCTGAAGGAGTTTTCCGAAGCGGGATTCTTCTACACCTTTAGCAATAGTTCTTGCATATATTTAATTTTAATGTATTTTTAATATTTACGATTTTAAAAAATCTAGTTTGTTATGTATATATTAATTAAAATAAATAAATTGAATTGAATCACACTGTCTTTGCAAGCATTCTTCGCCTCTTCATGCATCGCCTCATACATACCCGCCGATTATTTCGACTCATGAGGTCATATGTTTTTTTTATTGGAATAAATAATTATAATATATTACAAGAAGTTGTAACTGACTTCCCCACTGGGGTAGGCAGAGAGGATGGAACGCCAGGGAAGTAGTAGAAGTCGTAGTAGTATTAAGTGTTGCAAATCATGAATTTACAAATAAAAATTAGCCCACGATCAAAATATTGTAAGTACATAGTTAAATAATGTTACAGGATTTAAAATACCTCCAACTAAGAAGTAATACTTTCATATGTAGTTAATAATAAAACCCTTATCCGCACCCCAATGGTGCATAGGGCACTGCGTCATATAAACGCAGTGTTATCTTGATCGTTTACACCTGAAGGAAAGGTGATCAGCCCTCCGCTTCAGGTACCAGTCCAGGGTTATATTGAATAAATATTACAGTGAAAAATCACTAATATTTATTTGACCCCCCAGGGAATTGAGCCCGGGACCTCCAGAATGGTAGCCGAGCGTGCTGACCATTACATTTGTTTGCTAAATCATTTCCACCATAAAATTTTCCCCAATTCATTCACAGTGAAGCGCCCTTGAGGTATTTTTTTACGAAAATGGCGCTATATAAGTTATCCAAATTTATTATTATTATTATTACACTACGGAGGTGGACAAATTTTATTCCATTTAACCAGACTGAGTCTCAGCAATGTATGGCCGGGTACAGCTAGAAATAAATTAAAAACATTTTTATTATTTAGTGATTCGGCATTAAATTTGTGTAATGACATATTGTTTTTTTTTTAAAACACTTGTAATAGACCACTTTCTGAGTTTTATTTTGTTATACATGACTAGTTTAAAAAACGAACAGATGTTTTCGTCTGTGGGTGAAAATTAAAATTAATTAAAACCATTTTTAAAAAATAATCAAAACCATTTCAGTCACTGTATTATCTTTTTAAATTTGTATTAAATTTACATACCGCTAACTCTTATCTACAACGTCATTTATCAAAATACTTATATCAGGAGATCGTTTTCAAAGTATAAAAATATAATGAGATGTATTCAAAATAAATATCAAGCCACTTATTGAACTTTTTACTTTGCAACAGATCTTTTTAGGTAAAACCTGAATGTTCTTTCTCCATTTGAAAAATATTTGGTAAGTATATTTTAAAAAAATAATTAAACATTACCTTTTCTTCAAAATGCAAACATAACACTTTCTGCCCTGTAGCGGGTAAATATTGAGTTAAAAATTTGCCGCTTTTGCTGGGATATAGTAGGTACATTTTATGAGCATTCCGAAAACATGCACAACTGAAAATTGATGATTTTTTTATATATGACGTTCTTGAAAGGAGTGAGCAATATGTGTACGTGCACAAAGTAAGAGTTAGGCGTTCTCTCCCTTATGCCTACCACTGCAAAGAGCAGTGTGATGGATAGTTAGCAATTCACTCACAAGCTTTTTCGTATTTTTTTTGTTAACTAGGCGAACCCCCTAATATGTAAATAAGAAGTAAATTGACAAACGATACGACATTAGAATGTCGTTAATTTGTCAATTATCCATTTTGTAATTTAGCTTCTCCCTCGTATAGAGGGTAGTTGCATTCAAAATATTTCAGTTATATATGCTTCTTGTGCAATTAGCGCTGATTGCATTTTAATATTTTAAAACACTGCAGTATATCTACATAAACGAATTTTAATCGTAGATATACTCGTACAAGTAAATATTATTACAAAAAAATTTATACAAGTAAAAAAAATGTCCATACAAGCCAAACTGCCAGTTCACAACAGAGTGCTAATACCAACACTGATGTATGGACGTGAAACATGACAATGGAAGGATGAAAACAGAGTGAACGCTGTTGAAATGCGCTCCCTCAGACGAATGTGTGGAAAATAATTGAATGACAGAATTAAAAACGAAGATATAAGGAATGTAAGGATGAACAAGGGATAATTGAAAAGATTAGAAGCTTTCTTTTAGATGGTATAGCGAGATAATATAGAATGGATAACGAGAGAATGACTAGACTAGAAAATATATGTGGCGAATGTGAGCGGGATGACAGAACGAGGACGGACGAAAAAACTTGGCACTTTCAGATCAATCAGAACCTAAAATCTGGTCGTGTCAAAAGTCTGCGTAATCGGAAAGCATGTATGACAAGATGTATGTATAGGAAGCTAGGAGTGTTTTTCAGGACATATGAGTGTGGCGTTCCATTCTCTCTGCCTACCCCCGCGGAGAAACGGCATGATGGTAGTAGTAGTAGTAGTAACAATGTGCCCTCACCGAGCTTTCCAGTGCCGAATGCACATTTTACAAAAGCTTATTTATAAAACTATATGTAAGAAAATTGTTTATGACATCTAATTAAACACGTTATACATCCGCTCCCTATGTCCATACCACCTTAAAGAACTCTTCTTAATCTTTTAAATCATCCCTAGTTCAGCATTACATTCCTTTCTAAGCTATCTAGCATTGATCAAATGCAGTGCCCTATGCACCATTGGGTGGAAATAAGCATAGCATCGAAATTAACATTGAATAAATTTACAACATTTTAAGTGTGTCCAAATACTTGTTCACAAATCTGGATTATCTCCGATTATAGGAGTTATTTTTTTTACATTTTGACATCTTAACATAGATGAAAAAGAATATGGAAACTATGACAGGTCGAAAGCCCTGTAAATACCCAGACTTCCATATACTTCTTCATCTATGTTTTCTGCTCCTTAACACATCAACGACTATAATAGGAGTTATTTTTGTATATATATCATTTTAAAATAATTATAATTTGAATAAATTTAATGCTTATATTAAGTTTATAGTTTATAGTTAATATATTAAGTTTTTTTGTTATTTTGTATTAACTAATTCTACTTAGAAACCTATACCCTTATACCGTGTACTATGACTATTTATTTTGTATACCCACACACAGGCCATGCCTTTGTGGGATCTTTTTTGTATTCATTTTTATATTTTATTAATATTTTTTGTATTTAAACTTATGCTATGTAATGCAAAAGAATTTAAAATAAAGAAAAAAATTGCTAAATCTCTGCATGTGTTTTTATCAGTAGCGCGATATTTGATTCGAATCCTTGATGATGCCCGGTCGCATTTTTTGTTCCTGCGGGATTTGTTGCACAATCCGAAAGGATCACTTCCCGTTCGACCACTACCGATTGCATAATCCGAGTCCTTTTTCCATCCACGCCGTCCTTGGCCTTAATAAAACCCGCGAAGGATTTTTTTTTCCTTTTTTCAGCACTAACACCCCCTCACAGCGTTAGGCCCGCTCCACAGTGTACCGCGAAAACGTCGAATATTATTATTGTAGGTTTGAGACCCAATATACGAAAAATTGCAAATTAAACTAACTATTATAAATTTAAAAAATATATATATTTTTTTATGAGCCCCTATGAAATGAAATGGGTGATTCATATATCGTAGTCATACAGGAGAAAGAGACCAAGTGCATTTTTTTACAAACACGTGATCATTGACTATCTTGATATCCTACTAGCTTAACTAAACTAACTAATTAACCATCACGCCGCTTCCCCACAGGGGTAGGCAGAGAGAATAGAACGCCACACCACTCTGTCTTTGCAAACATTCTTCGCCTCTTCCACGTTCATGCATCTCGTCATACATACCCGCCGATTGTTACGACTCCTAACCTGACCACTTTCAAGTATTTGGCATACCTGATCTTGCCATGTTTTTCTCGGTCTTCCTCTGCTTCTTTTCCCACTAACATTCGCCTCATAAATTTGTTTTACCGTTCTTTCCTCACTCATTCGTTCTACGTGTCCAAACCATCTCAACACACCTTTCTTAATTTTATCGATAATGCTTATCTCAGCCTTACATTCTTTCCTTATTTCATCATTCGAACATCTATCAAACATTGTTTTGCCACACATTCGTCTGAGGGATCGCATTTCGACTGCATTCAGTCTGCTTTCATCCTTCTTTTGCCAACTCCATTTGCTAACTCCATTTTGATATCCTACTAGCTTAATATTTCCCTGAAAAAAATCCCAAAGGATTTTAAACTCGGAAGTATAATATATTGACTTGTTAAAACTGATTAACTGCATTGATGTTTATATTATTGTTAAGCAAAAGTGACTTAAATGGCTCTCCTGAACATTTTACGTTTTGTTCGTTAGTCACTTTCTCCTGTACGACTACGATATATATTTGACAACGATTGGAATAATATAAGAAAAAAATCAGTAATCTTCCATTTTTTACAAAATTGCATTGATGTGATAATTATTCAAGATAATACACCCCCAACAAAACATTGCAATAAGGCTGAGATGTAAGTTGTTAAAATTCAGAACGCAAACGGCCAAGCTAGGGGTCGGTCGGAGAGAATACAGATATATTGGAATTTGAGTTTTTTTTTGGAAAAAAATTTACCTATTTTTTTAAAACTCCTTACCTTTCGATAACTCTTTTCTTTCCAAAACCAAATATTTATTTCTAAGAAAAACTTAAAATAATTCGGTGTTTGAAAATGATGCGGAATGCACACGTGTCACAATAGATTTAAACAAATAGTGGTATTTACCCGGTAAAACTTTAATTCAAAATATAAAAAAATAATTTGATGTGGCGTCCTCTTGTTTCTGCCTACCGTGATACTTGATATAATTATTTTTGAAATCTTATGTTCCGGATAATGTATGGAAAATAAGACGTTACTTTATTAAATAATTTTTCTTTGCCAAATGTCAGATTTTGATATTAATTAAATATATATGCATTAGTATTCAAATTTTTTATTGTCATACAGGCATTTGTAAAGTCCTTTTTCTTTGCTAAATATAAAATTTTGATTTCATTCATTGATTCGGCAGTCACTTTGTGGTAAAATCTATCCATTTTTAATTAATGATTTTTTTTAAAACCCTTATCCGCACCCCAATGGTGCATAGGGCACTGTGTCATATTAACGCAGTGTTATCTTAATCGTTTACACATGAAGGAAAGGCGATCAGCCCTCCGCTTCAGGTACCAGTCTATGTTAATATTGAATAAATATTACAGTGAAAAAATCACTTATATTTATTTTACCCCCCTTGGGAATCGAGCCCGGGACCTCCAGAACGGTAGTCGAGCGTGCTGACCATTACACTACGAAGGCGGTAATGGTCAGCACGCAGCAGCAGCAATATTAATGTATTACTTAGTAAATACCACAGAGTAAATAAAATTTTGTTTTAATTTGTACCAGAAGATGAAAACATCTGTAAGATTTCGAATCTAGTCGTATTTATAAATAAAACTCATTAAAGTGGTATATTCGAGTGTTTAATTTTAATAAAATAAAATTTTGATATTAATTAAATATACATATGTGCAGTAGTATTCAAATTTTCGATTGTCATGCAGGCATTTGTGAGGATTGGGGGGATATGCCAACACATGGGCGAGGCGTATACGTATACCAGATTTTGTAAGGATCTTTTTTTACCTGATAGCAGGTAGCGCCATATTTCGGGGGAGTAAGAGTAAGGATCTCTCTCAAGCTCTGTGCTCCTGGCTTCCACTATCCGAATACGCATCGTATATCACTTTAAGACGTTCAAGGTTGAGGCATAAAATATGCTTATTTATTTGCTTTTGTGCTAATTTTAATAATATTCTACCTACACATTACGCTACTTCCCGAAGGAGTATGCAGAGAGAATGAAAAGCTCAAATTAGAATTTAACTTTGTTTTAAAATCACTGAAAATATTTTATTATAACTTAATTATAATGTCTACCGGTTTTGAAGCTAACCGCTTCTTTTTCAAGACTGATTAATACTAAGTATTATCAGTCTTGATAAAGAAGCGGTTAGCTTCGAAACCGTTAGACATTATAATCAAGTTATAATAAAATATTTATAGTGATTGAAAAACACAGTTATATTTTAATTATAAAATGGAAAAACACAAATTTATTGCTTCAAATATAAATTATAATTAAAAGGGTCACCAAAATGTCTGCAAAATATCTTCGGCTTTTTCATATGCTTTCATCTCCTCATACATATTCATAACACGACCACGATTTATATTTGTATTATGCAATGTTTTCCTCGGTCTTCCTCTGCTCCTATTTCCAACTACATACGCCTCGTATATTTATTTAACTGTTCTTTCTTTACTCATTTGTTCCACATGTCCAAACCGTCTTAACACACCTTTCTTAATTTTATCGAAAATGCTTATTTCAGCTTAGCATTATTTCCTTCTATCAACCGTTCCATCCTTTCTGCCTACCGCTGCGGGGAAACGGCTTGATGGTAGTAGTAGTAGTAGTAGTAGTTATATCAACCGTTCGAACATCTGTCGCTCTTTTTACTTGTCTATTTTGACGCACATTCGTCCGAGGGATCGCATTTGCCGGAATTTCGTCCGAGGGCCTATTCATAACATACGATGTTTAAAAATGATGCTGAATGCATCGAAACACGTGTCACAATAGATTTAAGAAAAAGTGGTATTTACCAAGTAAAACTTAAATTAAAAATGGATAGATTTTTACCACAACGTGACTGCCAATCAATTTATAGTATCTTTTTTTTTAAATCAATACTCTTGTTTCCATAAATATTGGATTTATTTAGCAAAGTCAAAACCATCCGATTAAGTGAGCCCTAATAGATAATATCATTAAAATAGTGAAAATTCTTCGCAACAACAGTTCGGTGTATTCAGGCTTATTTCTCAAAACCTCATTTGATGCATGTGTGCAAAGCCAGAGAGCTTTGGACGACGTCCGGACCAACTTGAGACACACACTAAAGCACTATGAAAACACATGTTTACAAACACATGTGTGCATATATCGCACGCACACAGGCCAGCACGCACGTGGTTTTCTAAAACTGGTATACCGAACACATGCCTGACGATACGCATACGTATATACACGTCTACGCACTGTCCCACGCATACAGTCTGACCTGCCGCAATATTTACGCTTATATAATCAGAACACACGACTGAGGTGTGCCGTGTGTGCAAATTATTCGAAAATGATAATAAAATAAATCGCCTGAAATTTTAACCAATCGCTAACAAATTAACCAGGGGTAGGCAGAGAGAATAGAACACCACACCACTCTGTCTTTGCAAACATTCTTCGCCTCTTCCAAATTCATGCATCTCCTCAACTAATCTCCGCAGCTAATTGTCGTATCATTAATTGATTTGCCAATCCATTTGTGGTAAAATAAATTTTAATGTAATCTAATCTAAAATTGTAATAAAATTTCATAACCATTTAAAATTTAGGTTTTATTTAGTAAACACCACGATTTCTTAAAATCTGTTGTGACACGAGTTTCGATGCATTTTGTGTTTTAAAATCATGCAGAATGCATCTAAACACGTGTCTCGATACGGCTGTTCAAACGTAAAACACAGCAACGGACATTTTTTTGAAAAACATATTTTTACATTTTTGGACTAAATAGAATGTACTTACATAGTACTTAGTCCAAAAATGCAAAAAAAAGTCCCTTACCGTGTTTTAAGTTTGGACAGCTGAATAGATCTTAAGATATAATGGTATTTACCAACTTACTAACTAACTAACATCACACCGCATCCCCTTAGGGGTAGGCAGAGAGAATAGAATGCTATACCACCCTTAAAGGAAGCGGCGTGATGGTTAGTTAGTTAGTTTTATTTATATACCTCTTAATACACAGTTAATTAACATACTTCAAAACATATTAATTGTGTTCAAAAAATCACAAAATCACTAAATAAAAAAAATAATTTGGATAATTTGTATAGCGCCATTTTTGAAAAAATACGCGTATGAAGACATGAATAATAAACAACTAAAGAATAACTGAACATGTTTAATTATATTTTAAAAATCAAGCTCAATAAAAAAAAATCATAAACACCTTAATACTATAATGTGTATTTTAGAGAATTTATTACTTATAAAAAATTTTTACGTAATAAAAATAGGTTTGTTTTTTTTTTATTTTAAACTACAAAAAAATTAGCGAAGGACTAATTTTTAAGCTACAAACTTGAGATTCTTCTTGGAGCGACCCCAGGGACGGTATTGTTGCATCCCTTAGATAAGGGCGGGTGTTTCGCCACAGGATACCATCCTGAGATGGTCTTTACACCCCCACGTATCAATTTTTTCTATACCTGCAATCCTCGCTTACCCTGCTACAGTCTACATTCGACGGAAGATCCGAAAACTTTTTTTTTCTCTCAAATATTCAATGTAGAAATCAATCTTAATCGTCATTTTTTTCTTTATTTATAGATTTGGCGTTTAATTTATAGAACTCCGTTTTAAATATTTAAACTATGAAATTTTGTATTAATTGTTGTTATTATCTCCTATTAGTATTTTTTTGTAAATAAAAATAATACTTTACACTGGCAGAAACATCCTTTCACTGGGTGACTGCTAAATTTTATAAATATATATACATACATTAAGTTCAATCAAAATTTATACATTAAAATCAAACACTGATTTTTAAACTCTACCAAATTGATTTTTTTTTGTAATTGTTTCGCCTTGTCATGGTATTTTCCAAATAATTACATTAGTTTGAAAATGCCATAACAAGTCGAAACAATTTGTCACAAATTATATTTATACTTATGTGTTTTTAATAATAAAATACAATTTTGTAGACCCTAGAAATCAGTGTTTGATTTTAATATTTAATATATAAATTATTCTTTTCTTTAGCGAACATTGAATATTTGAATAATAAAATACGTATCTGTTACCCATTCAAAATATTTTCTAAATATGCTCGTCAAAAGTTTAAAAAAAAATCATTTTGAATAAAATACATATTTTATTTGAATTTATGAAATATTTTATTAAATGTATTTATTTCATGTATATGAAATACAGTTTAAAGAACGCTTGTTCATACAAAAATAATGAATCGAACCTGGGTCTTGAACTATTAGTACTTATGGTCCATACTAAAAAATAATTTGCAAAAAAAATATAAAATAAATGTATCAATAAATAATAATAGAAATACCCTGTAATTGTTAGAATTTACTAGTAAGTGTATTAAATTATTCGATTCCAAGGACTGGGACTGTATCCTTAACGTCCAACTGATCGCCATGCCTTCATATATTGTAATTACCAATCGTTTTAACATTGAATCAATTTCCCGCAGTGCCCTTTTCACCACTGGTCGAGAGCTACACCCACGTAATAACAATAATAATAAATTTGGATAATGAATATGGCGCCATTTTCGTTATATAAGATTTAAGATTTAGAATGTATGTAGGTACCTCCAAATTTGTGCATTTTTAGAGTTTTTAAGACGTAAGGCGATCTCTGGTGTCTGCTTACCCTTGTGGGAACCAATCAAACAGTGCCATTAGGGGTTCGTATGGACATACGTTACCTACGGATTTATATAACACCTGCTTCTTCTGGAAGCTCTACATGAGAGTCGTCTCCACTTGGAATTCTCGAACGGATAATATTATTCTATCACAATGGGATATTTTAAAATTAATAGATTTATATTATCCACTGACACTTCGTGATGGAATTGCATTTTAATATATTATTAAATTAAAACCAATATTTTTAGCTTTTCCACTTTATTTTTATTTGACCAGCGACTTGGTTTCGTCGTTACCGACATGATCAGACCAGTCTGATGATGTCTGATGATGATGTCAATATATTATTTTAAAATTGATTGAAATAAACAATTTCTGACTCAATGAATTAAGGAATAATGTTATTTTTTTACAATATATAATATATTTTGGGAAGTGATTGTATATTTTTGTGTTCATTTTTCTTAATATTATTATTTTTATAATGAATTGCTTTTAAGGCTATAATGCAGTAGGTAGTAATTCCACTAGTAGTTAAAAAAAACTGAGTGAGATGATCTTTAGACACATTTCACATAATTCGGTGTTTGAAAATGATGCGGAATGCATCGAAACACTTGTCACAATAGATTTAAAGATAAAGTAGTTTTTACCAAGTAGGCCTTAATTTTTTTTTTAAATAGTGTATCGTTACCTTAACTTATATCTGCCATTTAAACCTATTGTTGCCATATACATATATTCGTGAAAAAGGACCCTTATAATAATATACAAATAAAACTTACTTTTTATTTTTTTAATGTTTTTTTAATGTCCGCCTCCGTGGTGTAATGGTCAGCGTGTTTAGCTACCGTGCTGGAGGTCCCGGGTTCGATTCCCAGGGGGGGAGGTGAAAATAAATATTAGTGATTTAACACTGTAATATTTATTTAATATTACCCTGGACTGGTTCCTGAAGCGCAAGAGTGATCACCTTGCCTTCATGTAAGTAATGATCAAGATAACACTGCGTCAATTTGATGCAGTGCCCTATGCACCATTAGGTGCGGATAAGGGTTATAAATAATTTTAGCAATGTTATTATATAACCACTCAACGAGATTTTTGTCTACCGGTTTCGAGACGTACCCGTCTCTTCGTCAGGATAATCACTACAACAGCATTAATCTTTTCATTTATTAATAGATTTCATTTGTACAACTCCATTTTAATTTATGTATTAAATATCAAAATCAGACACTCATTTTTAATAGACTCTAATTTTAATATTTACTAAATAAGTTAATCTTTTCAACTATCCGTAGTTCAGCCCTACGTTCTTTTACTACATATTCGTTTTTAATTCTGTCATTTTTAATAAAATTATTTTTCCACACATTTTTCTTAGGAAACGCATTTCAACAGCGTTCACTCTGCTTTTATTTTCCATTTGCAAGTGAAACATGGAACTGGAACTTAAAACTAGTTAAAACTACCTTATAAATATTTGGGATGATTATTATAATTATAAATATTTTAATGAATTAATTTTAATGATTATATTATAAATATTTTAATGAATGCAGTCGAAATGCGATCCCTCAGACGAATGTGTGGCAAAACGATGTTTGATAGATGTTCGAATGATGAAATAAGGAAAGAATGTAAGGCTGAGATAAGCATTATCGATAAAATTAAGAAAGGTGTGTTGAGATGGTTTGGACATGTGGAGCGTATGAGTGAAGAAAGAACGGTTAAACAAATTTATGGAGCGAATGTAGTTGGAAAAAGAAGCAGAGGACGACCGAGGAAAACTTGGCACAATCAGGTATGTCAAATACTTGAAAGCGGCCGGGTCAGGAGTCGTAATAATCGTCGGGTATGTATGAGGAGATGCATGAATGTAGAAGAGGCAAAGAATGTTTGCAAAGACAGAGTGGTGTGGCGTTCGATTCTCTCTGCCTACCCCTGCGGGGAAGCGGCGTGATGGTTAGTTAGTTAGTTAGTTTAAATATTTGGGCATTCTATCGTTTCAAAAAATCGTACACAAAAATAAGCATATTATAAATAAGTCTCTTTTTTATTAGAGTAGACAAGAAAGCCAATGTTTTAGCTAGTACGCTCATCAACGTTTCATTTTACTAAAAATATTCCCAGATATATGAAATTTCTCCTGCGATCCTGTTTCAAGGACTAGCGCATCATGCATTGTAGTCATCTGCGTATGACAGCTGTTGTTGCAGCTAAATCAAACCACACTTCACCTTATACGTCTCTCCATAAATCCTACAATCGCAAATCAAATACGGTGACGCTTGCGTCTTTTAGATTATTAGTTGGCCATTTTTAATGTGTTCAAATTTAACCTTTGGGTTAATGGCACGAAAGTTGATTTTTCAATGAAGCTAAATACACGAGGTTCCGGGTTTGAATTCTTGGCAAATATTTGATGCGTTTAAGGACCACTTTGCGTGTTTTATTTGTTATTTTATTTTCATCTCGTTTATACCATATATGGTACATACTTTCGCTGGTTTAATATACAAAATTGTTGAAAACCCAAGGGTTTAGACGTTTTGCTCTCTGGACCATCCATAAGGCCGAATATCGCTCGCTCCTCGTCCTCACAAGTGCGCGTGTTTTCATTGTGTGAAACCATCCCCTCTGTTAAATGTTGCTAAGTTTAAAAACTAAGCTTGAAAGCTTAAATTTTCAATCAAATTATTTAAAGGAATTTTTATTTTATTAAATTTCATTATTAAAATATCAAAAAACAAATGTCAATAAATAATATGAAAAATAAATCCTAAAATTAGAGAAAATCCAGATTTGAGACATACAAGTATTTGGACACTCAAAATGTTGTAAAATGAGTTTTTGTTTAATATAATCACAAATTAAAAACATTGTCATTGCATACACACACATATATCGCTCACTCCTTTCAACAACGTCAAATATAAAAATGATCAATTTTCAGTTGTTCATGTTTTCGGAATGCCCAGAAAATGTACTATATCCCGGCAAAAGCGGCATATTTTTAACTTAATATTTACCCGCTACAGGGCAGAAAGTGTTGTTTTAACATTTTGAAGAAAAAGTAATGT
This sequence comes from Brachycentrus maculatus, assembly GCF_059751285.1. NCBI lineage: Eukaryota > Metazoa > Arthropoda > Insecta > Trichoptera > Brachycentridae > Brachycentrus > Brachycentrus maculatus. The sequence continues at coordinate 54,467 of NW_028281587.1, read as the reverse complement.
TTAATTATTTCTTTAAATATACTAAATATTTTGCGAATGGAGAAAAAACATTCAGGTTTTACCTAAAAAGATCTGGTGCATAGTAAATAGTTCAATAAGTGGCATGATATTTATTTTACGTTTTATTATATTTTTAAACTTTAAAAACGATCTCTTGAAAAATCAATTTTTTTTTATATGTGACGTTATGTACCAGTAACTATTCAGAACATTTTTGGGTGAGATTCTTATTTATTCACAAATCTGGGTTTCTCCACTTAGGAGTTATTTTTTAATTTAGACGTCTCTGCGTCTCTTTAAAAACGGTCTGCTGAAATATTAAGTTTTTTTATATATGACGTTGTTGAAAGGAGTGAGCGATATACGATCTTTAACTTTTTTCCTTAAAACACCGTTTTTGAACTAAGAAAATAAGTTTTTTTGCGGAGAAGCGGCGTGATGGTTAGTTTATTAAATTAGTTTAGTGGCTGGCGCCTTTGGCTAACCATTGTAGAGATCTCGGGATCAATTCCCAGGCAGCCAAATAAAGGCGAAATTATAGAGAAAAATCCGAAATTTATTGACAAAAATACGAACACAAAAAAATCTATAATTGTATATTTTGGCTGTCACGATATCGTATTGAACATTCAAAATATGAAGATATTTGTTTCAATGGAAAAAAACAATAATACAACACGCCAATGGTCTAAGCATGCGCCATTCGTTACTTGTGGATCCTAGATCTCAGATCTACTGGGGGGTGAGAAAGAGAGAGAAAAACCACCCTTAAAATCACGTCGAAATAAACATGGTCGAGCAACATACCCGAGCGTAAGACGAATCGTCTTCCATCCCTGTTTTCCACCCCTATGACACAAAAGATCGAATGAAACAGACAGATTGACTTGCCGAAATTCGGACAAGATGTTCAGGCCGGTATTTAAATTGTGTTGGAGTGAAACGCGAGATCGGTTGTATTTTTTTGTGTAAAAATGCCTTTTTTGAAGGAAAAAATTAAATCTGAACAGCCGGTGTTCATGAACATATGGGAGATGGATGTTAAATCATCCCTTGCTTGGGTCGTAAGCAACTCCGTTCATCCCCTATTCAAAATCATTTCATTTTACAATCACGCAGTATATTTAAGACAATATTATAAAATGTTAAATAAATTTGAAATTATGTATATTATTTTTTGACATCTCAACAAAGATGACGAAGAATATTGATTTATATATTAATTTTTAAATGAAACACAGATCTTTTGCGTCTAAGTTATATTTTATTTTTATAATACTGTAATTGGAGTTAATCCAGATTTTGTGAACAAGTATTTAGACACACTCAAAATGTTGTAAGCTTTGCCGACGCTGTCTTCGTTAACTATCCGGAACATACAGACCAATGCTCCGGATAATTTCAGGATTATCGATCATACATTATAAAGTTGAAGCCTTAGTAGGGCCATTATAAGCGGCGTTTCATAAGCCGTAGCTAGATTTCAGAGTCACTTGATCGTTATGTAATTTAAAAAAAAACTCATTGAGTATACTTCAACTGTGTTTCTCACAAAATGATGCGATTATTTTTCTGCCTTGTGCGTTGAAGGCATTGCGAAGTGTTTAGGGTAGCATTCGTTATGCATTATGTATTCCACCCCTGTCTGTAGAGATTTCGGATGTCGGCTTTCTACCTGCAGGGGTGCATCGCATGCGTTTTGGGACGAATTCCTACGAACGAGACGCCTCGGGCGAGGAATGCAATAAAATGCATCTTGGCGTGCACTTATATTCCCTTTCGAACGTTACAATATTATCTGCAGAGCGTAGCGAGTAATAATACAATATAAATCAGGACAATACACCATAGTTAGTTATTGATTTGTTTTTATTTTTAATTTTTTATAGTACTACATAATTTATATTTAAATATTAAAGTCAAACACTGATTTTTAGGGGTAACTAAGTTAAACATAATAAGTAAGACGGGGTATGTGGCGTAGGGTGGTATGGCGTTCCATTCTCTCTGCCTACCCCCGCAGTTAAGCGGCATGATTGTTAGTTAGTTAGTTAGTTAGTAGTTAGAAATAATAATTATAAATTTAGATATATGGTTTATTAGCGCCATTTTCGAAAAAAACTACCTCAAGAGCGCTTAAGTTAAGTATTTTGTATAAGAAATTTTTATAAGAAAGTTTTATAAATATTTTTTTTTAATTAAAAAAAAATAATAATAAAGTCGAAATGCGATCCCTCAGACGCATGTGTGGCAAAACGATGTTTGATAAATGTTCGAATGATGAAATAAGGAAAGAATGTAAGGCTGACATAAGCATTATCGATAAAATTAAGATAGGTGTGTTGAGATGGTTTGGACATGTGGAGCGTATGAGTGAAGAAAGAACGGTTAAACAAATTTATGAGGCGAATGTAGTTAGAAAAAGAAGCAGAGGACAACCGAGGAAAACTTGGCACAATCAGGTATGTCAAATACTTGAAAGCGGCCGGGTCAGGAGTCGTAATAATCGTCGGGTATGTATGAGGAGATGCATGAATGTAGAAGAGGCAAAGAATGTTTGCAAAGACAGAGTGGTGTGGGGTTCGATTCTCTCTGCCTATCCCTGCGGGGAAGTGGCGTGATGGTTAGTTAGTTAGTTATAAAAATAAATATTTGTCGTGACAATTGATTCGCTTTGTTAGGGCATTATCAAACCACTGTCATATTGGACATTAGTTTAATAATGCCCTAACAACGCGAAACAATTGTTAGGACAAATTTTTATGTCTTTTTTTTAAATAAAATGTACAAGTTAGTAGATCTTTAAAATCAGTGCTTGATTTTATATTGAAAACAATATAGGAATATAGTATATACATGACAAAATACAAATATTAACATATTACCATAATATATTATGGTTATGTAGTAAGGTGGTAGGAGATGATCAATAATAAAAATAATAATAAATTTGGATAATTTATATTATAACGCCATTTTCGTCATAACTTTCGCTAGAACCATGACCTAGGTTTATTACAAATAAGTATACTAGGTAGCTCTAAGTGAGTGACTGGTTTTTTGGAGAGACAAATCTAGATTACCCTTACCAGACTATGCGGGCATCTACACGATTGCGACTATGTTGTTGTCTCTAATGTGTCCCCAACATTCCTTACAATTATCAATTCAAGTAAAATTTGTCCTCATTCTATGGTGCAAAGGACACTGCATTAAATTGATGCATTTTTAATTTAACCATATATTATTTGAAGGCATAGTGATTCCTCCTGAGTGCACTCCTGAGCTTCAAGTACCAGTCAATATTATATATATTTTAAAAACACCAACCAAATGTACTAACCAATTCACAACTTAATAATATTATATTAAGGGAAAAGTAAATTGAAAAATATGTACTATGAAAAATACGTATCAATCCTTGGAGAAAACAAGGTATTTATCAATATTCTTTTTGAAACCCTTATCAGCACCCCAATGGTGATAAGGCACTGCATCATATAAACGCAGCGTTCTTTTGATCTTTAACACATGAAGGAAAGGTCATCAGCCCTCCGCTTCAGGTACCAGTCCAGGGTTTTATTGTATAAATATTAGAGTGAAAAAATCACTAATATTTATTTGATCCGCCTAGTAACGAACCTGGGACCTCCAGAACGGTAGCCGAACGTGCTAACCATTACACTACGGAGGCGGACATAATTTATTTATCAATAGATGAAGAAAAATAGACCCTTATTTGTATTTCATTTCTTTTTTATGTTATTTGAGTTGGAATTCGAACCCGCGTAACAGGATTTACACGTCTTGCGTATTATCCACTCATCCTCGGCTGTCAATAATCACAATACAGAGGTGGGCAATAATTTCGATTCCATGATTCATTGACCCGTTGCTACTGGTTTAAAGCACAAAGTAGAATGGCAAAAAAGCTCAGAAAAAGCTCCGACAAAAACAGCACCCCAAATGTACCTGTGCAAGCGGAAAAAAAACTTATATAAATATTAGGCCACAGAAAAAGTACAAGAAAAAATGGGTCAATGATATTTACCTTATTTAAAGGGGTAATTTTTTGTACCTTGGATAAATAGTACATTGAAATATAATAAGAATACACCTGGTTTAAGGACCTGCTTTAAAAAAAGCGACAGTGGATTATTTAGGAAGGTACTTCCGAAACCGATTTCTTGAGAATAATATTCGTGAGTACTTCAAATTACTTTTTTTCTTGTTTTTTAATAAGAAAAAAATGAGGATGTTTAAAATTATTTTAATATGAGGGGTCATATTTAAAGGGAGACTTTTTTAGATATTCTTTTATTTAATTAAATGCAGTGGACCTTTAAAAGCTGTTTTTTTTTATAAACATAGTAAAAAGGGGTCTGGGAAAAATTTACGTACATTTTTTTAAAATTTTATTAATTGATTCAGCAGTCACTTTGTGGACAATATATCTGATGATGTCAGTTACAACGAAACCTGGTCGCCGTACAAATAAAATTGATGTGGAAAAAATCTATATAGATAGTTGTTAATTTATTCTAAAAATGATTCCATCAATAAATCTAAGTACAAAACTTTGAAAAAAAAAAATTAAATCATATTAAAATGTGGACAGTAAAAAATGCAACTCTCATAAGAGAGTTATATTTTTTAATGTCCATAATGTGAACGATGAATGATAACATTCATCGTTCACATTGTGTAATTCCACTTTAAATACATTAAAGTACTATACCACAAAGTGAACGATGAATGATAAGGAGAGTGTTATATTACCATACCACAACGTTAACAATGCATTAATAAACTTTATAAAATTAAACAACTTTGTTTTAACCACTTTTTTATCATTAGTACCTACTTACTGGTTTTGACAAGAACTTTGTCATCATCAGGGTTTATTAAATTCTTAAACATTAAAAACATAAAAATACTCGTAATTAATAATGAGAGTTTAAAGGTTTTTAATGTTTATGAATTTAATAAACCCTGATGATGACAAGGTTCTTTTCGAAACCGGTAGGTTAAAGTGTACTTATAATAAAAATTATGTCCGCCTCCGTAGTGTAATGGTCAGCACGCTCAGCTACCGTTCTGGAGGTCCCGGGTTCGATTCCCAAGGGGGGTAAAATAAATATAAGTGATTTTATTCACTGTAATATTTATTCAATACTACCCTGGACTGGTATTTGAAGCGGAAGGCTGATCATCTTTCCTTCATGTGTAAACGATCAAGATAACACTGCGTTTATATGACGCAGTGCCCTATGCACCATTGGATGCGGATAAGGGTTTTTTATAATAAAAAAGTAATTAGAACAAAGTTGTTTATTTTTATAAAGTTTATCAAATGTGCCACAATGTATCTGCGAAAAACATTCAAGAAATGCATTAATAATTTAATATACTAAATTTAGTAAAGAATATTGCTACTCTAAATGTTCATAATTTTTGTTACTTTAGGACTGGTACCAGGACCCAATTGTGCAACATTATAAGCGCGATCAATTTGTATTATTTAAAATTACCACTTTTTGATCTAATTATTTTCGTATTACATTGATTTATTTACAAGCTAAGCATTACTCGTTTTTTTGTAGTCTCGTTTTTTCTTCACGCTGTTCGATTCACGCTCGTAGATTATAATCGATACAATAGATCATAACTATTTGAACCGCGCCATATAAGTTGAAGACACAAGTAGAAAAAGCGGCCACTACTGTTTTACAAAAAGTTTTTTTTATTATTTACGGAGTAAGTTTTTGCTATGGCTTTTTATGGGGGGATATCCTTGAGTTTTTGTCAAGGTTTTTACATGGTTTTTAGATCAATGGGTTTAACTACGAATGGAGGATGTTTTGCCATTTGAAAAACGAAAGTGAAGATCAATAAAAAATATGTTTTATGTACTTATTTTTTGTTTAATAAATGGTTTGAGTGGCCGCAATAAAAGGTTTTAAACTTTCCATAGAAGGGTGCTTTAAACATGCTTTTTTCACCCCTTCTATCGTTATCTGTTTTATAACTTTTTATTGTATTTTATTATGTACTTTCATTTTCGTTTTTCGCTTACTCCTTTCAAAAAAGTCATTTACCAAAAAATGATATTTAAGGAAATCGTTTAAGTTTAAGAATATTATAAAATGTATTAAAAATAAATGTCAAGCCACTTATTGCACTTTTTACTGTGCAACAGATCTTTTTAGGTAAAACCTGAAGGTTTTTACTTCATTTGAAAAACAGAAAGTATATATTTAAAAATAATTAAACAATACCTTTTCTTCAAAATGCAAAATCAACACTTTCTGCCCTATAGCGGGTTAATATTAAGTAAAAAATATGCCGCTTTTGGCAAAATATAAAAACAATGAATAGATATAATTAGTAGGCATAAGAAGCATATTTCAAAGAAATAAACGAGAAAAACATAAGGTAAGAAGCATAATTAAAATAAACTTATGAGAAAATATAAAAAATGAAAAAACATAACAAATTATAAAATATAAAAAGCATAAGGTAAAAACAAAATGAGAAAATATAAACACTAATTGTATATCTTTCCATAAAGTACTTTTTCAGATCATTTATTTTGGACCCCCGAATGGATTTCTTCTACATAATTTCAGATGTAGCCTTGCGCACGTTTCAAAACTTTTCTTATACACGTAAGAAATATAATTACTCAAAAACATAAAGCATCACGTAGGATTCTTTTAAGGCTGATATAAAAATGTTATTTTTTCTGAAAAAAAATTTAAATACCACTTTAAACCTTTAGTTGTAAAATCATCAATTACCAAAAGCCGACAACGAGTAGGTTAAATCCTATCTGCCGAGTATTATTTTTACAACCCCCAAAGCAATATAGAAATAAAATAAGCATCCGCCGTCAAAGGGTTAAAATAAGGTTGCTTTGATAAGAGGTATGTGCTTTGCCAGTTTACTAAAAATACAACAAAAAATATTTTCCTTCCTAGAATGTTTATTTTAAATAAAGGTTGAATAAATTGCGTAATTTCGAAGTGTTTTAAAGGTAGAACCTATTTATTTAAGCATTATCGATAAAATTAAAGGTAGAACCTATTTATTTTAGCGTTATCGATAAAGTTAAAGGTAGAACCTATTTATTTAATCATTTTCGATAAAATTAAAGGTAAAACCTATTTGTTTAAGCATTATAGATAAAATTAAAGGTAGAACCTATTTATTTAATCATTATCGATGAAATTAAAGGTAGAACCTATTTATTTAAGCATTATCGATAAAATTAAAGGTAGAACCTATTTATTTAAGCATTATCTATAAAATTAAAGGTAGAACCTAATTATTTAAGCGTTATCGATACAATTAAAGGTAGATCCTATTTATTTAAGCATTATCGATAAAATTAAGAAAGGTTTGTTGACCTAGTGAATCGAATGAGTGAAGACATAATCGTAAAACATAATTATCAGGCGAATGTGGTTGGTAATAGAAGCACAGGAAGACCGAGAAAACTTGGCATGATCAAGTATTTGAAATATTTGAATGTGGACATGATTAAAAAACTACATTCGCCTCATAATTTTTTTTATCGTTCTTACGTCACTCATTCATTCCACCTGTCCAAACCATTTCAACACACCTTTCTTAATTTTATCGATATTGCTTATACTCGGCTATCCATAATTTCACTTTTTCACCATTCGGAAATATTTGATTCATCGTTTTGCCGCACATTCGTCTGAGGGATCCAATGCAATCCACTTTCACACATCTTTTGCCAACTCCGTGGACATGTGGAGCGAATGGATAGCGAGATAATAACCAGAAAAGTATAATAGGCAAATATGAATGAGAGAACGAAACGAGGACGGTCAAAAAAGACTTGGCACGACCAGATCAATCAGATCCCAAAATCTGTTTTTTTCAAAAGTCTACGTTAAGTGCATATATAACTAGATGAATGAATGTAAAGGAAGCTAGGAGTGGGTCAGCCCATTCTCTCTGCCTTCCCCTACAGAGAAACGGCATGATGGTAGCAGTAATAGAATTATATCTCATAAATTAAAACACAATTTCTTAAAAATCGTCCGAGTACTTTCCATTTCTAGGATAAAACACCCCATAGACAAAGGATGACAATATCTCCATTGTCAACCCCCTGGTAAACAGAGCCTACTTCCTTATTATTGCGTCAATATAAATTTAGGGGTGCAATTCGCATACCATCGACCCAAGGCTACCTCACCGACAAAGCAACGAAAGCGACAGTGCAATAAATGCAAATAGTAATATAATATTAGGTACTATCTTTTCTTTGGAAAAAATTAGGGGAGTTTTTTACCACGTGTTTATATATTTTTTTTACAAATAAAGGGTTTGTAAAAAAAAATATAAGGACACCAGCTTAAAATGTTTTTAACAATTTAAAAATGAAAAGCTGAAGGAAATAAGTTTACAAGGATTGTGTATTTTAGTTAAACAAAAATTAAGCCATTTACACGGTTTTTATTTCCATAATATTTCATATTTCGTAGTTATTTTTTTATATAAATATTTATATTTTTTATAATTGTAGTATTTAATTTTTTTTTAATGTTAATTTTTTTCGAGGGGAGTTTTAACCATGTGTTTATATATATATACATATTTATATTTTTTACAAATAAAGGGTGAAAGAAGGAATATTATAATATTTTTAATTTAAAAAATATATACATATATTTTTAACAATTTAAAAAATGAAACGTAAAACGAAATAAGTCAACAAGGATTGTGTATTTTAGTTCAACAAAAATTAAGCCATTTTCACGGTTTTTATTTCCATGAATATAAATATTTATATTTTTAATTATTGTATTATATTTATTTTTTTTAATGTATTTTTTTTTTCGACATTTTCGTAAGAAATCTCATCAAGTATGCTTTATAATATATGGTAATTTTAACTATTTTTACTGCACAACTAAATGATTATTTTATTAATTGATTCGCCAGTCACTTTGTGGTTATATCTATTTTTTATTCTAGATTTACTTGGTAAATACAACTAATCTTTAAATCTATAATGACACGTGTTTCGATGCATTCCACATCACTTAACAAACACCATATCGCTCACTCCTTTCAAGAACGTCATAAATCAAAAATCGTCAATTTTCAGTTGTGCATGTTTTCGGAATGCCCAGAAAATGTATTATATCCCAGCAAAAGAGACATATTTTTAACTTAATATTTACACGCTACAGGGCAGAAAGTGTTGTTTTTGCATTTTGGAGAAAATGTATATTTATTTTTTTTTTAAATATACTAAATATTTTTCAAATTGAGAAAAAACCTTCAGGTTTTACCTAAAAAGATCTGTTGCACTGTAAAAAGTTCAATAAGTGACTTGATATTTATTTTTAATACATTGTATTATATTTTTTAACTTTAAAAACGTTCTCCTGAAAAATCAAGTTTTTTGATTTATGACGTTCTTGAAAGGAGTGAGCGATATGTGAATCTAAGTCTATACTTTAGAGTTGTGTCCTTGGGACGTTGAAGGATGAAGAGGGGATAGGAGCTGTTTCATATTTTTATATATTATTTTTATAAAATTATTATTTTTAATGTATGTATTATATAAATGGATAAATATTAAAACACCACGAAATGATAACTTTAACTAATACTACTAAATACCACTTTTTCTAAAAATCTATTGTGACACGTGTTTCAATTTATACCGCATCATTTTCGAACACTATAAAATGATACCGAAAACATCGAAATACGTGTTACAATAGATTTTTTAAATAGTGTTTTTTTGTTGCTGTAAAGTTATACTAGTGAATGAAATGTTTATGCTGTTTTCAAGCGAATGCAATGGTAAAATTAAATGTGCAATAAAATGTACGTGTGCTAATATATCGCTGACTCCTTTCAACAACGAATATCAAAAATCGTCAATTTTCAGGTGTGCATGTTTTCGGAATGCCCAGAAAATTTACTATATCCCAGCAAAAGCGGCATAATTTTGACTTTATATTTACCCGCTACAGGGCAGAAAGTGTTGTTTTTGCATTTTTAAGAAAAGCTATTGTTTAATAATTTTTTTAAATAAACATTTTTTTTTTCAAAAAGAGAAAAAACATCTAGGTTTTACCTAAAAAGATCTGTTGTACAGTAAAAAGTTCAAAAAGCGGCTTGATATTTATTTTTAATACATTGTATTATATTCTTAAACTTTAATAATGATCTCCTGAAAAATCAAGTTTTTTATATATATATATGACGTTGTTGAAAGGAGTGAGCGATGTAAAACTAATAGATATTACCACAAAGCTACATGCCGAATCAATTATTGAAATAATAAAAAAATAGAGATTATTTCGTTTGATTTTATTGCCATTAACAAACATCTTATCCAAAAAACCAACGCTATATATCTGAAAAATGATAGAAGTTGAACACAACTATTCGATTATCTGATCAAGACATGTAAATATATATATATATATATATATATATATATATATATATATATATATATATATATATATATATATATTACAAATATTCATTATAATGCCAATTTTATCATTTTAACAAATTATATAAAAATAGATTGCAATTACGTAAGCGCAGACATTTTTCCGTGTAATTGATTTTGAAAATTAAAATAAACAGTCCGCCAAAAAAGGTGACAGAACGCCATTCCACTGCGTTACATGGAAAAAAGCTCATATTATACTTATGGACAAGGCTTTGTTTAAATAGATTTTTAACGAGAAAACCTGTTATTTTTATTAACGTTTGTTATTTTTGGAAATATTCTGCTGGTTTTCTAATAAATAAATGAATAACCGACGAAATAAAACATGTAGACGTATCTTTTGTCTGAAAAATTCAATCCCACATCGGAATTATGTAACCTAGTGCCTTTACACTTGTATAGTTACGTGCCATAGCTACAGTCTGCTGTAGATTCTGGGGCGAATCGGGCCGCATGGCAACAGGAGTAATTCCCCTGGAAAAATGGAGCCTGGAAAAACTGTTTCAGGGTCGTCACGCGTGACCGTGAAAACCTACCCTTCACCTCCACCCACGCACCACCCTCCGACCCTCACGCACACAGCACTCACACTAGGAAACAGAGCTTCGAAAAGCTCTCTAGCGATGTTACATCAACCACTTTTCGTACGGAATCGTATATATATATTTATACGTAAATTTACTTAGTAGGAAATTGGCGTCGGCTGGGGAAAAATAGTGCTTCTTGTTCTCAAATTGTTTTTCTTGTATCGACAATTCGAAGCAATATGTCTACACACGTGAATTGATGTGAAAAAATATGTTTTTTGCCGAATTTCTATTAAATTATACTTTAAGGTCTAAAGATTAAATAATATTCACAACATTTTGGGTGTGTCTAAATCCTTGATCACAATTTTGGGTTTTTACACTTATTTAAAAAAAATAATTATAAAATAAAAATGTATATATATATATATATATATATATATATATATATATATATATGTAAATATAAATATATATATATATATATTTATATATAATATATATATATATATATATATATATATATATATATATATATATATATATATATATGTAAATATAAATATATATATATATTTATATATAATATATATATATATATATATATATATATATATATATATATATATATATATATATATATATATATACATACATATATATAAATATATATATATATATATATATATATATATATATATATATATATATATATATATATACATATATATATATATATATATATATATATATATATATATATATATATATATACATACATAATTATTACAACATCTTACATACAAAACTCATATACTTAATATCTAATATATAATAATATTCCCGATGAGTAATTTCCATTTCTCATTTTGGGACATGGTATTAAGGTTAAAAAGACTGAAACACAAATAACAAAGTTAAAAAAAACGAACCCAAACTAACACAAGGCAAAATATAAAATTTAAAAAATATTGTGTTTCCATTTTTAAAAGGTTTAATTTATATTCTTTCTTCAACCCTTATCCGCTCCAAAAAGTTCATTGGGCACTGTATCGCATCTATGCAGCGTTATTTTGATCGTTTATTTCGCAGGAGATTAGCCCTGCCCTTCAGATGCCCCTGATTCAAGTCCAGATTCCAAAGGGAAGTTAACGCGTTAACTACGTAGTTAAGATAACTAAAATTTTGCTTCTAGACTTTTAATTTAATTACTTTGGCATTTTGAAAATGACTTTCGATCAGTATTGCCAAGAAGTATATAAAAATTGCAAAAACGTCTTATTTTTCACCGTAGTCATCTCAGTTAGAGGTTATATAAATATTGAAGTGAAAATGCTTACATCTATTTTGAACCCTCCTGGGAATCGAACCTGGGGCTTCCTGCACTACAGCTAAATGCTTTAACCTCTACAACCATGAACGCAATATCTTAGGTACCTAATTTTATATAAATATGAAAGATAGGGTGAGACAAAACCGTTCAAACCAAAGTCCAAATTTCACATGATAAATAGAAATTCGGATTTTTCGTATTACCTACAAAAAATTGAGTGTGGTTTTTGATCATGGATAGAATAGAGAATTATACAAGTGTGCGAGTGATAATTTAACCAACCAATGACAGGTCAAAAACCCTGTTAAAAACCCATATTCTCCTTCATCTACGTCCAAATGTCCAAACTTTTCAATCATCCCTAGTTGATCTACTATCTACTGTATCTTGATCTGCTATCTACTGTATCTTGATCTACTATCTACTGTATGTATGTATCTACTATCTACCATCCACTGTATCTCGATCTACTATCAACTGTATGTATGTATGTATCTACTTTCTACTATCCACTGTATCTAGATCTACTATCAACTGTATGTATGTATGTATGTATCTACTTTCTACTATCCACTGTATCTTGATCTACTCTCTACTGCATCTTGATCTATTAACTACTTTATGTATGTATGTATGTATCTACTATCTACTTTCTACTGTATCTTGATATTCTATCAACTGCATCTTGATCTACTAACTACTGTATGTATGTATCTACTATCTACTTTCTACTGTATCTTGATATTCTATCAACTGCATCTTGATCTACTAACTACTGTATGTATGTATCTACTATCTACTTTCTACTGTATCTTGATATTCTATCAACTGCATCTTGATCTACTAACTACTGTATGTATGTATCTACTATCTACTTTCTACTGTATCTTGATATTCTATCAACTGCATCTTGATCTACTAACTACTGTATGTATGTATCTACTATCTACTTTCTACTGTATCTTGATATTCTATCAACTGCATCTTGATCTACTAACTACTGTATGTATGTATCTACTATCTACTTTCTACTGTATCTTGATATTCTATCAACTGCATATTGATCTACTAACTACTGTATGTATGTATCTACTATCTACTATCTGATGTATCTTGAACTACTATCTACTACATGTATGTATCTACTATCTACTATCTTCTGTATGTTACCATATATTTTCTCGGTCGGTTTTTGAGACGAAATGGAGTCGGGACAGCCCGGCGAGCCGCTCGCCGCCTGTGCGGGTATCCGTCTGGTATATTCACACTAATTTTAGATCAACTCGCTCACAAGGCCAAGGTTGTTCGCAAGACGGAAATATCGATCTGCCGCGCGGGGGGCGGCGCGGGGAGGGGGTACCCGTGTTACACCACGTTACTTACATGGCCGTAACTACTGCCGAAATCATCGCGAACAGGATCGAAATATCGACGATAAAATTCATCTGCCCAACATTATTTTTGACATAATAAAATAACAAGTAAAGTATTAAATGAAAATAACCATAAAATTCATCTCACAAATAAAACAATGTCATTACATATTGAAAGCAAAGGTCGAAAAATGAATAAATAAGAGCAATTGGAAATTAATAAGTACCGTAAAATGGGGCTACTTGAACTTTGATGTGTAGCTTGAGCCCAGTACAAAAAAATATTTAGATCGGTATTTGGTTAACAATAATGATCGTATCGACATGATTCATTGTTTCCCTGACAGGTGACACTTATTGTCACGATACGTTCATTATTGTAGACCAAATACAGATTGTTTTTTGTACTGGGCTCAAGTAACACATCAAAGTTCAAGTAGCCCTATTCTACGGTATTTAAATAATCCTATTTTTTTATTATTAACGAACAAACCAACCTTATATCTTCACCACTGCTAAATATATTTAAAAAGACTCGTTTTGTACATCATCTCTCTCTATGTAAACGCTTGCATGATGCGGTATTGATAAACTAATATTTTTTTATAAAATTTTATCTGCATACATAAATTCTTAAAAATAATATTACCAACAATTGTACTGAGTTCAAAAACATTAATTCACTCACAAATTGCCAAGTCAATAGATTCTTCCTTTCCCAGAAAATAAATATAAGGGTATGTACCTACATCCCTCATTTACTATTGTTGTCTCCCATAAATTATTACTGCACATGTTAAAACTATCACTTAAGTACCTAGAATTATGAAGCTACATAAGGACCGTCAGTCCATTTAATCTTCACATTCGTTTGAAAATGCCATAACTATGCGAAAGAATTGCCACAATATTAATAATTGTGCGTTTTTTTAATGAAATACAACTTAGTAGACTCAAAAAATCTGTGCTTGATTAAAAATTCGTAAATAAATTAAGATGGAGTTCTACAAATTAAACGCCAAATCAATAAATAAAAAACAAGTATAGCACATAAAGTATAGCGCTTAAAAAGCTTCATTTCATCTCACTAATAGATGTCTCTAGTGAAGTTCTAGTGGTTCAAGAACAATGTTTCGAAATTGATTCATAAATATAGAACTTCCAAGAATTTAACAGTGTGGTTGTCAATAATGGGTAGAATTGGTGACTGTTACACGTGTGTAAAGTGATAACATAAACCAGCCTATGACGGTCGTCAGCCCGGTAAATGCCCAGACTTCCATATTCTTCTTTATCTTTGATGATATGTCAAAAAGTAATATAAATAATAACTCCTATAATTGGAGATAATCCAGATTTGTGAACCAGTATTTGGACACACTCAAAATGTTGTAGGGATTATTAAAGAAGACATTTTAGAGTTAACGTTTTTTGCCAGTATACCCACGATTTTTTTTTACGTCTCAAGATAGACGAAGAAGAATATTTAAAAAAAAAATATATATATATATTAAAAAATAAGAAACAACTTCTACCCCCTTTTCATCTTCAACATCCCAATGACACAATTCTAAAATAAAGACTTAGTAGCTTCACATACGGCATGTTGAGATGATGAGGAATGCATCGAAACACGTTTTAAAATAGATTTTAAGAAATTGTGGTATTTACCGAGTAAAAATTAAATATATATATTTTTTTAAATATGTAAATCTGGGTATTGATAAAAAAATCCAGATTTGTGAACAAGTATTTGAATATACTTAAAATGATGAACATTCTCATTTTTATTTATATCGGATAAATACAGATTGAAGATCAAATTTGAGCTGAAAATGTCAGAAGCTACATTATACATTAAACGTTAAAGGACTTTTTTAAAATATTCTACAATATAAATATTCACGAATAATATGCCTTTCAATATACCCTTTTATCAATGGTTATATCCTTATTCATGTGCGATTATTGTAATTGCTAGTAATTTCTGATTTTGGCGAATTGAGCGAGTATTTTGGGTGAATTTACTCGTAGGCGGATGATACAGTCACTCCATGATTTTTGATATTTAGTTCCTGAAAAAATATTTTAAAAAATAGTGAAATACATTGTTTTTTTTTAAATTTATTTAATAAATTTACATTTTTAAGTATAACATAATACATTTTAAACATTAATACACATGGAAAACTTTTATATTTAGATTCGCTGTGCCTCTCCAAAAAAAGAGACTGAGCTCTTGTGCTTGGAGAGGGACTTACACTCATGGTTTAATGTAATATAATAAACGGTATAATATTTTTTTAAATATTTTTTCAAGATTTATATTTCAAGGCTTTAATTTTTTTCTTAAGAATTTTAATATCTTCTTTAATTTAATCTAAATTTAATTTAATCTAAATTCTTTAGGGAGTTTATTGAAATACTTAATTCCCAAATATTTAAAGTTTTGTTGAAATTGCTTAGTGTTGCATTTTGGAGTTTTATCTCCATTTGAAAAATATTTAGGAAAAAAAAAAATAAACAACACGTTTTCTTCGAAATGCAAAAACAACATTTTCTGCCGTGTAGAGAGTTAATATTAAGTTTAAAATATGCCTCTTTTGCTGGGATATACTGCATTTTCTGGGCATTCCACAAACATGCACAACTGAAAATTGTTGATTTTTGATATATGACGTTCTTGAAAGGAGTGAGGGAATTGTGTTTTTAGTTTTTTTTCTAAAGATCGTTCTCTTCTCTCTATTGATCTTCAAACCCTTATCCGCACCCGATGGTGCATAGGGTACTGCATCATATAAACGCAGCGTTACCTCGATCGTTAACACATGAATGAAGGGTGATCAGCCTTCCGCTTAGTTATCAGTCCAGGGTAATATTGAATAAATATAACAGTGAAAATCAATTATATTTATTTAAACCCCCTCTCCCCGGAACCTCCAGAACGGTAGCCGAGCGTGCTGACCATTTCACTGCGGAGGTATACAAAATAAACAGGATTCATAATATATGTGTGGGACTATTTAATCGGCTTTTATCATTGTCAATCTAATTTATTTTTTATGTACAAGCTGTATAATTCCCAAACACATAAAATAAAAATAAAAATAAAATTTATGTTTTAAGCACTAACTTTGTGATTTTCCATTTTATAATTAAAATGCTGGAGGTCCCGGGTTTGATTCCCAAGAGGGTCAAAATGAATATTAATCATTTTTCAGTATATCATTTATTTATGACCCTGGACTGGCACCTGATGCGGAAGGCTGATCACCATTCCTTCGTGTATTTAACGATCAAGATAACACTGCATCTACATGATGCAGTGCCCTAGGCACCATTGGATGCGGATAAGGGATGGAATTCAGAGGAATAACTCTTGTTAAACTGAAAAACTCTTTTTAAAACTTTTAAACAATGAATTAATTATAATTTATATTTGAAGCTACGACTTTATCATTTTCCATTTATTTAAAATATAACTCTGTTTTAAAATCACTATAAATATTTTAAAATAACTTAATTATAATATCTACAGGTTTCGAAGCTAACTGCTAATACGCTTAATACTAATTAATCAGTCTTAATAAAGAAGCGGTTAGCTTCGAAACCGGTAGACATTATAATTAAGTTATGATAAAATATTTATTGTGATTTTAAAACAAAGGTACAATAAAATTTTTAATTTTTAAATTTTACAAATAAAAATATTGTTATGTATAAAATTTCTTGAACGGAAAGTTAAACCACCTGTATATAAAGTCAACGAAATAAACATAATGGGAATTACTTACGCACGTGTATCTATGTGTAATATAACACCTGAAAATTACATATTCTCTTCATATAAATTTGCATGCTATTTGATATTACAATCTCGTATACTTCACATTACAAAATTTAAAAAAAACGAAGCAACTCTCTTCCACTACTACTGCTTCCATCATGGCGACTCACCGTAGGGATAGGCAGAGAGGATAGAACCCCACATTCGTCTATCATGATACACAGTCCTAGCTTTCTTTAAATGCACGAATCTAGCCATACACAACTCTGGTTACGTAGACTTTTGACGCGATTAAATTTCATGTTTTCATTGATTTGGTCTTACCTTTTCTTGACCATCCTCGTTCTGTTCTCCCATTCATACTGACCAAATACATTCTCTTGGTCATCATCCATTCGCTCCACATGTCCAAACCAGAAAACAAATTTTGATAAAATTGTGATAAGGCACTATTTTCATTAATTATAAATAAAATATTTTATAGTAGCATTCAAAGTAAGTACTAAGTTTTTTTTAAATCGCCTAGTAATTATGAAAATAGTTCTCTACATCTATGTATGATTCTAACTAACTAAAACTAACTAACCATCACGCCGCTTCCCCGCAGGGGTAGGCAGAGAGAATCGAACGCCACACCACTCTGTCTTTGCAAACATTCTTTGCCTCTTCTACATTCATGCATCTCCTCATACATACCCGACGATTATTACGACTCCTTACCCGGCCGCTTTCAAGTATTTGACATACCTGATTGTGCCAAGTTTTCCTCGGTCGTCCTCTGCTTCTTTTTCCAACTACATTCGCCTCATAAATTTGTTTAACCGTTCTTTCTTCACTCATACGCTCCACATGTCCAAACCATCTCAATACACCTTTCTTAATATTCAGCTTTAAATGATATCTCACGAAAGAGAAGAAGTTTGTAGATATAAACATGGGAACCTGTAAGTTTAAGGATTTGTGAACTGTCATAAGCTGGTTTAAGAGATCGCTTTGTGACAATAGCTAAATGGCAATATTTTTTTATTAAATTTTACTTGCTAAATACCACTATTTCTCAAAATCTATTGTGACACGTGTTTCAATCCATTCCGCAACATGTTCAAACAAAAATATGGCGTTTGAAAATGATGCGGAATACATCGAAACACGTGTCACATAAGATTTTAATAAAATGTGGTTTACCAGGAAAACTGAAATTTAAAATTGAAATATATTACCACAAAGTGACTGCCGAATAAATTTATGAAAAATGACAATATATCTACAATCTCTTATACCTGAATAATTTATAATATTCTTCAAAACCGGAAGGCATGTATGACTAGATGTATGGATGTGTAAGAAGCTAGGAGTGTTTGTCAAAACAGACAAACGGACAGAGTGCGGCGTTCCATCCTCTTTGCCGACACCTGCAGTAAAAGGCATAATGGTATTGTAGCAGTAAAGAAAAAAGAAAAAAAATACAAAAAACCTTGAAATTGGCATAAAAATAAAACGTGTTTTTTTTGCAGTGTAATTTTTAAATTCGCGACAAAGAATTGGCGAAATTTTGTCCAAGATGTTTTTATCATAGAACATTAGCCTCTCTTCCCCTTCGAATCTCCATTTAAAGCGCCGAATAATGTTGTCCACCTTTCTCCCTCTTCCTCGCTTCACTCCGCACAGCCTAGAAAGAGACGGCGTCAATAATTACTGTCCACTTATTAAAAAATCTCCAACAGAGGGTATTTAAAAAAAACGAGGGTCCTTAGAAAGGGATGCAAACTTAGTCATTTGCATTTGACATCTCTCTCCCTCTCCCCTTCTCAATTTCGTGATGATGCCGTTTTTTGTAGCCAAGAAATGGACCGAAATTTGAATGATAATATTTTTTTGCGACTTGAATTATATTTTGATAAACTCGAATTTTGACTTATACCCATTGTACTCGTACTTAGAACGCCAAAGTAAAAATGAGCTAATTAAATTTCTGTATGAACAACAAACTAACTAAATAACCATCACGCCGCTTAGACCGTCAGAGGTAGACAGAGAGAATAGAAAGCCACACCTTTCTTTCTTTGCTTACATTCTTCGCCTCTTCCACATTCATTCATTTCCTTATACATATTTTTAATTCGATTATTACGACTCCTGACCCGGCCGCTCACAAGTATTTGACATGCCTGATCATGCCAAGTTTTTCTCGGTCTTCCTCTGCTCCTTTTTCCAACTACATAAATAACATCGATAAAGCATCAATTTGATGCAGTGCCCTATTCAACAATGGGTACCAATGACGAAGAAAAAAACTTATGTATTAATTTAAATGTGTCATTAAGTGGATACAACGCAAAGACATAATTTAATCACCAGCCGACCACCGGAGAGGTCACACGTCTCTTCATGCCCGATTTTTTTTTAAATAATGTTTATTGGCTATTTTTTTGTTATTTAGAATATACATATATCGAAAAAATATTTTAATATTCTTTTTTCTTTTCTTTTCAGAAACTCTTCTTTTTAAAACCAAATTAGTATTTAAAAAAAAAATGTTTTTTTTTTAATGTAAAACCGTGTTTTAATAAAATAATGAATTAAGTAAAATGTTGCCAGGATTTACAGAAAATTAAGTTACAACTTAACGAATAGTGGGCCTTAAGATGTCGGCTCGTTTTGTATACAGGATGTTCGATTGTCTTTTTTTCTAGGAAAAGTATGGTTGCAGTGCAAAACACAGTAACGTAAACATTAAAAAATATGTTTGAATACAGTAAGTGTATTCAGGTAATCTATATTTACTCTCAATGATAAGGATCGTCAAAGGACGATAAGTGTCAAGAAGTGAAGGACCGTAGACACAAGGTGATCAAAATGTTTTATAAGTGTGGAGGTCCACACCAAAATGTTACATTTGCATTATAAATGATTTTACGTTATCAGGAATTCTAGCTTATGAAATTGTTACGTTTTGGTGTGATTTAATGATTTCATATTGTAATTAAAATGTAAACTTTGTTTTAAAATCACTATAAATATTTTATTATACCTTAATTGTAATGTTTACCGGTTTCGAAGCTAGTCGCTTCTTTATCAAGACTGATTAATACTATTAATTAATACTATAGTATTAATCAGCCTTGATAAATAAGCGGTTAGCTTCGAAACCGGTAGACATTACAATTAAGTTATAATAAAATATTTACAGAGATTTTAAAACAAATACATAAAAATTTTAATTCAGATAAAACATCAATTAAGAATATACTGTTTCAAAATACGTCACCATTATTATCAATGTTTCCTTTTACAAAAAATCTTGTTCCTTAAGCCCCCTCCCTATATTTATTAACCTATATATACACCTAAATATAATTTTGTTCGTTAGTTTCAATTTGTACCAGATGATGAAAACATCCATCGTTTTCGAAACAAGTCGTAAATATAAATTAAACTCATTAAAGTGGTATATTCAAGTAATTAATTTTAATAATTTTTTTTTAAAAAGTTACATTTTTATTATAAAATTGAAAATTACAAATATAAATTAGATTTCATATTAGTTTAACACGCGATTGGTCACGTTTTGTCGCAAGTTTAATTAAGATTTCGATAGAATACAGTAAACAGGACAGAATCGTATTTAAAGGATTTTTTGTGCAATATTGGAAAAGTATCTTTTTGTGAGGATCTCCAAAAGTATTTGTACTTAATATTCTTGAAATATGACAACTCACTAACGTTTCAATGTCGATATTACAGTAGGGGAAAATTGTGTGCCTTTGGACGCTTGTACCTTTGGACACCCATCGATTGTATCCCCGGACATACTAGAAATAAAAAAAATCCCTACAAATACGTCGGGATTTATTTGTGTCAGCTAGTAAAAGATTTCTATTTGACTACATATTTAACTAATCGTTATCATATTTTTTATCAACGTTTTTCAAATTGATTTTTTTCATTTTCTACTATTTCTTTTAACCCTTATCCGCACCCAATGATGCATAGGGCACTGCATCGTAGCGACGCAGTGTTAACTTGATCGTTAATTAAATGAAGGCGATCAGCCCACCGCTTCAGGTACCAGTCCAGGATAATATTTCGTGAATAATAGAGTGAAAAAATCACTTATATATATTTGACCCTTGGGAATCGAGCCCGGGACCTCCAGTACGGTAGCCGAGCGTGCTGACCATTACACTATGGAGGCGGACTACTATTACAAGAAGTTTATTTTTTTATTTAAATACTTTGTATATTTATAAACTAACTTACCACTATGCCGCTTTTCTGCAGCGGTAGGCAGAGAGAATAGAACGGCACACCACTCTTGATCAAGAGTTATTATTTGTTTGAGGGGCAATTTATAAATTTGGTGAATATTTTTTTAAATGAAGTGAATAGTACATCGACTCCATTAAGATGTAAACATCTGAAAAAAACATCTTCTTCTTCTTTTTAAAGATCCTCAGGATCTGTCTGTGTCACCGCCTGTCGTTCTTGGGACGTTGACTGTGGGCTATCTCTCCACCTCTTTGGAGGTCTGCCTGGGGGTCTATGTCCTTCAGGGTTTCCTTGAAGGGTGATACATGGAAGTCTGTCTTCTGACATTCTGTAAACATGCTCATTCCAGTATCACCTTAAAAAAACTTGCATCAAAAAACTTACATACTAGAAATATGTAAATCGGGATACAATTTTATATTGTTGCACATTTTCAATAAATTTTAGATCTTTTACAAAAAAAATTGCTTTGCAAGAGCAGATCTGTCAGAAAGCCTAGATGCTGCTGTATCAGATCTGGCCATGCGGTGGGACAGCTTTAAAAAAAGATACACAAAATATGTTAAGATTGTGTCAAAAAAAAAATATATATGTATCGTTACTTGTGAAAGGGATCCATAATAGACTGTCGATGAATAATGGTTAAGTGGAAAATTCAATGACTGACAATTTTCTGTAGATGTCTTTGCACTTTTTGTTTCACATTTTCAATTAATTTCGCAACTAAGTTTTAAAATGCTTTGCAAGAGAAGTTCTGTCAGGAAGCCTAGATGCTTCTGTATCAGATCTGGGAATGCGGTGGGACAGCTTCGATACACTTAAAATATAAAACATTTGGAGGCACCGGATACAAAAAGATTGAGAGCCTCTGTGTTAGAGTAAAGAACAAATCAAACAAGTTATTTTTTTACCACGTCATTGTACTTGATGAAGCTAATCGCGGTGCATATCGATTAGTTTGGAAAATTATGTTTTCAATAGATAAAAGTTTAATTTGCATTAATTTAATAAACAGGTACCAAGTGGTAAAAAACGAAGTGTTTTCTTTAATCATTGTAACAGGTACTAACGTAACAAATAGCTTTATAATATAATAATTTCAGGGTTATTATGCCTTTTAAATAAAAAATAACATAGCTAAGCAAGGTGTATTTAGACCTTTATTTGGTTTGTTAAAAATAAAGTAAATTTAAAAGTAATGTAAATTTATTTGGTTTGGATACGTGAATCGAATGTGTGAAGAAAGAACATTAAAAAAATGAGGGGAATGTAGTGGAAATAGAATCAGAGGAAGACCGAAGAATACTTTTAATGATCAAGAATTTCACATATTTGGGCGTGATCAGGTCAGGAGTCGGAATAATTGACGGATATGTATGTGTAAGTCCCTCTCCAAGCACAAGAGTTCATTCTCTTTTTCGGAAAGAATGAACTCTTGTGCTTAGAGAAACTAAAATTATAAGTTTGCCATATCGTAGTCATACAGGAGAAAGTGACCAAGTGCATCTTTTTACAAAAACGTGATTATTGACTATTTGATATATTTTGAATATTGGATGTGAGTGTGTTGATATACGAAGTCTTTTATTTCTCAAAGTAATATAGACTATTTGATATATTAGTAGCTTAATATTGCCCTTAAAAACATCCCTAAGGATTTTAAACTTGTAAGTATAATATATTGACTTGTTAAAAATGACTAACTGCATTGATGTTTATTTCCATGCCAAGCAAATGTGACTAAAATGGCCCTCCTGAACATTTTACGTTTTGTTAGTTGGTCACTTTCTCCTGTACGACTACGATATGTATAAATGTATAGAAATTGTATCGAATTGTAACAAAAAATGCAACTAAGTAAATGAAATAAATATAAATTAAAAATTAAAAAATATACGAGGAGATACATGAATACGGAAGAAGCAGAGATTGTTTGCAAAGACAGATTTGTTTGGCGTTCTATTCTCTTGGGCTACTCCTGCGGGGAAGCCGCGTTGTGGTTAGTTAGTTAGTTTTTATATAC
Organism: Brachycentrus maculatus; assembly: GCF_059751285.1. Classification (NCBI taxonomy): domain Eukaryota; kingdom Metazoa; phylum Arthropoda; class Insecta; order Trichoptera; family Brachycentridae; genus Brachycentrus; species Brachycentrus maculatus. The sequence goes on along the minus strand of NW_028281587.1, from coordinate 30,633 downwards.
ATATTTATATTGTTTTATAAGTAGTATGGATCATGAGTTGATTTTCAACCTTTTTACTATATAAATAATAATTATTATTTTTAATTCCAATTAAACTACCCCCTACGTCTACTATTTCTGCCATCACGCTGTTTCTCTGCAGACGTAGGCAAAGAGGGTGAAACGCCAAATTCTGCCCTTACATACAATCCTAGCTTCCTTCACATTCCTACATCTAGTCATACACGCCCTCCAATTTCGTAGACTTTTAATACCACCAGATTTTAGGCTCTGATTGATCTGGTCGTGCAAAGTCTTTGGCCATCCTCGTTCTGTTCTCCCGTTCACATTCGCCAAATTAACTTTCTCTCATCATCCATTCTCTCCACATTTTAATCCAAATATAGAGCCAATTCATATTCGATATCTGCATTATCCTTTAGGACTTTAGGTTAAAGGTAGTAGGTATCACATGACACATTATAAGTCAAATTTAAGCGCACACACACACGTACATTTTGACACCAATTTTCGAGCAAAGTTCAAAAAAACAGTATTATCTAAATTATACTTTTAAATTTGTTAAACCTTTATTTAACTTTTTTTTAAAAATGAAAATAGATTTCAAATTAGCATTAACCCTTTCATTTTAATTTGATTTGTAATTTTGTTCATTTATCAGGCAGTCAATTCGTGATAGCTTAGATATAACAGACATCAATAGTAAGGTAGACGAAATTCATTGAGATTGTATGGGCACATAGGACGCAGAGAACCTGAACATATTGTGAACCAGGCAATCGCCGTGGGTCTTCCTCGAAAGACATCTAGAGGAAGACCAAGGAATTCATGGATGCTGCAGAAAGATGGCCTAGGTGAAGTTGTCCATGGCAGAAAGACCTACAACCTGAGGGCGAGGAGGGCTGACTCCAATAGACTACAAAGACGATAAGTTGAGATGGAGCTAGGAAGAAGAGGTCTTTGCGTCTATCCATTAATCATTTAAATTTTACTTGCTAGTTACAATTAATTCTTTAAATCATTGTGACACGTGTTTTGATGCATTCACCGTCATTATAAAACATCGATATACATTAATAATTTTTATTTTTGTGGACTATTTATATACAATATATAGCGTTGTCTCCGTAAAAAATACTTTAAAGCCGGATTACAACGTACAGTAATTATAACATTTAAAACGACAAAATTTTCATACCAGTACAAATAACGTAATAGTAATGATTTTTTTAAAAATTATTATTTAAATTTGTTTTAAAATCACTATAAATATTTTATAAAAACATAATTTTATTGTCTACCGGTTTCGAAGCTAACCGCTTCTCTATCAAGACTGATCAATAAAAACCGGTAGACATTATAATTAAGTTATAATAAAATATTTATATTTATTTTAATACAAAGTTTCATTTTAATTATAAAATGGAAAATCACAAAGTTAGTGTTTCAAATATAAATTAATTTTTTTTAAACTAAAAAAAACTAGTTCGTCATCATGACGCTTGTTGTTTTTGTTGACGTTTGCGTAGGCAGAGAGAATAGAACGCCACACTAATATGTCTTTGCAATTAGGTGTAATCTTCGCCTCTTCCACATTCGTGTATCTCTTCGTACATACCCCTCGATTATTCCAACTCCTGACCTAGACACATTCGAGTATTTTAAATATAATACTTGAAATACTGAATGAACACAACTAGTTTCGAGAACTGTAGATGTTTTTCAACGGGTTTGAATTTTCTTCCTGCCGATGAGAACATCTGTATTTCTCGAAACTGGTCGTGTTTACACTAATAAACTCGAAAATGGTCCATTTTTTATATTAGAGTGATATAACATGTGAACACTTGTGTAACATAAGACCAATTTTGAGTTTAAATATCAACACGACTTGTTTCGAGAACTATAGATTTTATCATCAACAGGTTAGTATGTTTTTACTTGTCCATGAGAAAATCTATGATTCTCAAAACTAGTCATGTTTACATTAATATGTTGGTCTAATTTTTCTATTTGATTATTATTACCACAAATAATACCTGAAACTAAGGGGGTTAAAATATGATTCCGAATGATTTACAGTGAAAATGCGTAATGTTAAGAAATATGAATAATCAAGAATATTTTATGCAAAGCGATGTTAGGGACTGAAGTTCATATGGAAAATTTAATAAGGAAAAATGTTAATTCGTATAATTTGACTGCATTTAATGACGCATGACAATATTTTATATTCATGGCATACATAGATACGCGTAAAAGTTTTTTTTTATCTCGATCGATAAATAAAATTATAATGGTGACTGTACGTTCTGAAATGTCGCAGAACGCCCTGAAAACTGGAGGTTTTTTGAAAATACCAGTTAGACATTTTTGATATCTCAACATGGACGAATAAGAATAATAATAATTTGGATAATTTGTATAGCGCCATTTTCGTAAAATACTACCTCAAGGGCGCTTATAAAGACATGGATAATAATAATATAATAATAATAATAGGATATTTTATATATTGTTTCGGCATTAACTTTGTGGTAAGACATGTTACAATGATTAAAGAAAACACTTGTTTTTTACCACTTGAGTTTTATTATAAACTACATGTTTCAGAAGTTAAACTTCCATCATTCAGGTCTGTATAGTAACATTATACAGACCTGAATGATAGAAGTTTAACTTCTGAAACATGTAGTCTTTAATAAAACTCAAGTGGTAAAAAACAAGTGTTTTCTTTAATCTTTGTTATAATAGGATGATGATGATAATGATATACAAAAAAAAATGGATTAAAACGTCGTCAATCGGTCTCGGGCCGTCGATTGGGCTGAGTCTGGAGCGGGGAAAAGATGGGCCGAAGAACATGGAAGTCTGGGTATTTACAGGACTAATGACCTGTCATAGGCTGGTTAAGTGATCACTCGTGCAACATTCACCATTCTACCTAGAATTGACAACTTAACATTGATCCTCAATTATGCCACAGCGTCATTGAAAATATGGACCATAAGATAGAGGTATGCCAACGAAGCCGTGGCCAGCATTTGGTCAAATATTTTATTTCACACATAATTTTAATAGATTTATCTATCATGTCCGCCTACGTAGTGTAATGGTCAGCATGCTCGCCTACCGTTCTGGAGGTCCCGGGTTCGATTCCCAGGGGGTTTTAATAAATATAAGTGATTTTTTCACTCTAATATTTATTCAATATTACACTGGACTGGTACCTGAAGTGGAGGGCTGATCACCTTTCCTTCATGTGTAATCGATCGAGATAACACTGCGTTTATATTAAGCAGTGCCCTATGCACCATTGGGGTGCGGTAAGGGATTTATTATTATTGTCTATCATTAAAAAAATATGATAATTCTCGGATTTTGTTTTATTTACAATAAACATCGTACGTTTTGGTTGGACCACCCTTTACAATGGTCTAACTTCAAGATATGTATATTAATCAATCTCATGACATGAAATAGATTGCATCATTCAGCCATGTCACAATTATCCAATTTAAAACAACTTTTTCGCAATTTTTTTGTTGTGAAATGTGCCCAAAGCACGAGAAAACTCAGTGATGGGCACATTATAGTAAATAAAAAAATAATAAAACCCTTATCCGCACCCCAATGGTGCATAGGGCACTGTGTCTTATAAACGCAGTGTTATCATGATCGTTTTACTTATGAAGGAAAGGTGATCAGCCCTCCGCTTCAGGTACCAGTCCATGGTAATATTGAATAAATATTACAGTGAAAAAAATCACTTATATTTTTTTTACCCCCCTTGGGAATCGAACCCGGGACCTCCAGAACGGTAGCCGAGCGTGCTGACCATTACACTACGGAGGCGGACATTAGTAATTATTGTAATTAGTTATATTTTATTGTGTATATGATGAAATAAAAAAAAAAAGATTTTCTTTATAGATTAGGTGTTTAATTGCTATTGAATCGTTCATAAATTAACAGTTGTTTGAAAATGCCATGACAAGACGAAACAATTATCACAAATTTTAGTTTGTATGTATTTTTAGTACAAAATATAATATTTATGAAAATCTTTCCTGATCTCACCATAGATGTCTCTAGTGAAGTCTAAGTGAAGTCAAGTACTGTGTTTCAAGTTTGATCAATATGGTATATCTAGATGTTTAAAGGATTTGAATAGTTTGTTTGTCAATCATCAATGAGTAAAGTGGTGAATGTTACAAGTCGCTCACTCCTTTCAAGAACGTCATAAATCAAAAAACTTGATTTTTCGGGAGAACGTTGAAAAATGTAATACAATGTATTAAAAATAAATATCAAGCAACTAATTGATCTTTTTACTGCGCAACAGATCTTTTTAGGTAAAACCTGAAGGTTTTTTTTCTATTTGAAAAATATTTAGTGTATTTAAAAAAATAATTAAACAATACGTTTTCTTCAAAATGCAAAAACAACACTTTCTGCCCTGTAGCGGATAAATATTAAGTTAATAATATGCCTCTTTTGCTGGGATATAGTACATTTTCTGGGCATTCCGAAAACATGCACAACTGAAAATTTACGATTTTTGATTTATGACGTTCTTGAAAGGAGTGAGCGATGTATGTAAAGTGATCACTCGAACCAACCTATAACGGTCGTAATCCCTGTAAATTCCCAGACATCCATATTCTTCTTCATCTATGTTGAGATGTCAAAAAAATTATATTTAAAAAAATCAAATACAATTTTTATTGTAACTGCAGACAGTTGGTAGAATTCCATATTGAATTGTTGGGTAATATTTCCAAAATTAAACGAGTTTTATTGGATTGAATTCTACATTTATTTATGTTTATGTTAATACGTGACGCGTTTCGTCTTATTAAGACATTATCAGACACTCAATATGTTAATAAGACGAAACGCGTCACGTATTAACATGTACATAAATAAATGTAAAATTCAATCCAATAAACCTTGTTTAATTTTGGATATATTACCCAACAAATACAAATTATTATACTCTAAAAATCAGTGGTTGATTTTAGTAGTTATTGAATATTTAAAATAAATCTCGACTTTGCTGCTCTGTGTAGACCTTTTTGGAACACCCTGTATAAACTGTCAGTTCTTTTGTACTCAGACGAGTACTGGACATTCAGGTTATTCCCCTTTTGGTCCTGTCCCATGTTTAATAGGTATGTGAAGTTAGTGATTTTCTGATGTACAGCTGTATGATTTAAAAATAAACTAGACTCGAAATATTAAATATTATTGACGTCCCAATATAGACGAAAAAGAGTATAGAATTCTGGGTATTTACAAGGCTTACGACCCGTTGTTGGCTGGTTTAAGTGATCACTTTATACCAATGGTGCATAGGGCGCTGCATCGTGCAATCGTCATAAATTGACGATTCATTCCATGAAGGTAAGGTGGTAAGTCATTAATTCAGAATTTAGGAAATAGGGAATTAGAAATTGTTCGATCATGAATTCGTTGAAATTAAACTAAAATAAATTAAATAAATTAAAATTTACCTTTAAACATAAAGAGTAAACCTTACTCTTAAGTAGGAATAGGCTATAAAACATACAAATTTTCACTTTGATCTTATAAAAGCGGTGCTGCATAAGCCATAGCCTGATTTCTGAGTCATTTGAACGTTGGGCTATAAAAAGAAATATTTTGTGTAATAAATAATAATAATAAAACCCTTATCCGCACCCCAATGGTGCATAGGGCACTGTGTCTTATAAACGCAGTGTTATCATGATCGTTTTACACATGAAGGAAAGGTGATCAGCCCTCCGCTTTAGGTACCAGTCCATGGTAATATTGAATAAATATTACACTGAAAAAATTACCTACATATATTTATTTTTACCCCCCTTGGGAATCGAACCCGGGACCTCCAGAACGGTAGCCGAGCGTGCTGACCATTACACTACGGAGGCGGATATTTTGTGTACTGTAAGAAAATGCAAATAAGTATATATGATGAAAATTAAGTGTTAATAATATCGTATTAAATTTGTACCAAATGAATAACACAATAAGCCTCCTGAATAATAATTTTTAAAATAATAAAGAATCAGCTAAAAAACTAATAAAAGTTAAGCCTGTGTAGGTCCACGATAAGCGGTGTTGCATAAGCTTTGCTATATTAAATAATCTCTCCAACTTTCGGCAATCCAAAATATATATACATATCACAAAACGCAAAAATGCTCGCGAAAAAAAACAACTAAAATGCACTTTCGGTAGTCGAGAAATAATGACATAATAATAATAAATCAAGTATCTGGCCGACAATTCAACAGAATTATTCCTAGAAGAAAAAAACGCACACAACCATAAAAAAGGACGCCACGAATCCACTGTGGTAATTATTATAATAAAAAAAAAACCTACCAACACATCAAAGAAAAAAGGCACCAACACATCCGCGCCGCATAATGAAAAGCACTAGTGCAAACGCACACAGAGAAAAAATTACCGCGAAAAAAATCCTTGTAAACCGTATACATTGCCCACACTTGTCGAATCGGGTATACAAAATTAGGAACGAGAGAGGACGAGCGCGAATGTCGTAAGAGTGAGTGAAACGGAGGATTGGTCTTTATCATGGGGTGTGCGGGTATCACCAATACCGGCAAAAGCTAGCGAGATGGCGTGTACGCACGCCCGGAGGCCTGCCTGTGTCTGTGAGCAATTTTTGTATGGCCCACCGAAGTTTTTCTAGTATGGGCTGTCTGTGTCAGACGTAGTCTTGTTTTTGCCGCTATAGGCGGATGACATGTAGCCCAGCGCGCGGTGCGTTGATTTTTTTTACGTTTTTTTCGGCAATTTTCTGTTCCCCGCGGACGTCTAGCCCCCTCCGCTCGCGGGTATGTGCAATTGCAGGCCACACGTGCAATTCGGCCAATTTTCACAAGTGTTTATTTTGAACTTTTTTGCGGACTTTTTTGTCCGCTTTAGGTGCGCTTTTTTCCTCCATTCTGACAGTTGAGGATGCGGTGCGCGATGTAATGTGATTAATCTGTGCAATTTGTTGAAATTTTTGACGTTTTATTCAAATTTTGATAACATAACGACGATATTCGGAAAGTAAGTTTGACACTTAAGTTTTGTACTGCGTATCATACGATATAATATATTATTCAGAAAGTAAGTTATGTACTGTATTTTACACAATATAATATCTTTGTTTTGTACTTCATTTTATACAATATAATATATTATTCAGAAAGTTAGTTTTGTACTGTATTTTATACAATATAATATATTATTCAAAAGTAAGTTTTGTACTGTATTTTATACAATATAATATATTATTCAAAAGTAAGTTTTGAACTGTATTTTATACAATATAATATATTATTCAGAAAGTACGTTTTGTACTGTATTTTATATAATACAACATATAATTCAGAAAGTAAGTTTTGTACTGTATTTTATACAATATAATATATTATTCAGAAAGTATGTTTTATACTTCATTTTATATCGGTAGTGTAATGGCAAAGTTGTATATCTGTCAATTTTTTTATTTTCTAATTTTGTTCCACAAAATGTCTAAAATAGTGTATTCCATAATCTGGCAAAAGGATATAGCTGTAGTTGCAATACTTAGTTTTATTAAGATATGTACTTATAAAAATACTTTAATTTAATTTCACAAGTTTGTTTTTGCTCTCCTGTAAAATTTGGTCTGAGACAGATATACCCTTTTGCCTTTACACTACCGATATAATATAATATATTTCTCAAAAAGTAAGTTTTGTACTGCATTTTAAACAATATAATATATTATTCAGAATGTAAGTTTTGTACTGCATTTTAAACAATATAATATATTATTTAGAAAGTAAGTTTCACACTTAAATTTTGTACTACATTTTATACAATATTTTATATTATTCAAAAAGTAAGTTTTACACTTAAATTTTGTACTACATTTTATACAATATTTTATACTATTCAAAAAGTAAGTTTCACACTTAAATTTTGTACTACATTTTATACAATATTTTATATTATTCAGAAAGTAAGTTTAACACTTAACTTTTGTACTGCATTCTATATAATATATTGTAATATATAAAGATCAGAATTGCCTTATATATTATACCTTGCCATGTATAAAGTAAGACAATAAATTTGTTTAATGCAAATACAAGGCGAAACAATTGTCACAAGTTTAATTTATTTTTATAATATAATACAATTTAATGGACTCTAAAAATTAGTGTCGGATTTTAGTACTTAAAAAATAAATTTAAATTCTGAGTACTACAAATTAAACGGGAAATATATATACATACATTTACAAAATAATACTGAAATTATGTATTATTTGTAATAAAAATAAATAAACATGAAGTAGGTTATCACTGATAATTTTTTTTTAATCAAAAGATTATTGAAAATGATTCACACATAATATGTAATTTTTGTTCTCCTTAGTGTAATGGTTAGCACGTTTAGCTACTATTCTAGAGACCCCAGGCTCGAATTCCAGGGGGGGTCAAAATAAATATTAGTTAGTAAATTAATAATATTAGTAATTTTTCACTCAAATATTTGTTTAATATTATCCGAAGATCAGGATTGATCACCTTGTCATGTAACGATCAAGATAACGCTGCGTCAATTGTTATTATTATATGAGTTAAACATATTATAACACTTTTTTTCAACATTTTTTTAAACTTCTTATCCTTATCGGTACCATATGGTGCATAGGACACAGAATCATATTGACGCAGCGTTATCTTGATCGTAACATGGCAATGTGATCAATACTGATTTTCATTAAATAAATATTATAGTGAAAATTTACACTGAAATATTGATTTTGACCCCCTCTGGGAATCGAACCTGAGGCCTCCAGCATAGTAACTAAACATGCTAACCATTACACTACACAGGAAGACAAAATTTACGTTATAATTATTTGTGAATCATCTTCAATAATCTTTTGTTTAAAAAAATATTATTAGTGATAACCTACCGTTTATTTATATTTATTTTTAATAATACATAATTAAAGTATTATTTTGAACAATTGTTATCACGTTGTTTTGGCATGGTGAGATCGTCGGGTTCGATTCCTGCCTAGGAACCAATATCTTTCCGGTCGGATGTGTTGCTATTTGCCGGGAGGTGAAGCGCAATGATGCTAACTTTACTTACTCGATTTTTATCCAATCTAATCAGTGCCCTATGCACTATTTAGTGTAAGTACCATAAACATTTATATAAATAATTTTAAAAAAAATATACTGTTTTCTACCCTCGGCTGTCCAAACTCAAAACACAGTAAGGGAATTTTTTTTGTAGTACATTTTTTTTTACATTTTTGGCCTAGCAGATTCTACTTAGTCCAAAAATGCAAAAAAACGTACTGCAAAGAAATGTCCCTTACTGTGTTTTAAGTTTGGACAGCCGCCCTTTGTCTGCAATTTTAATGTAATGGAATATTTAAAACAATGGCACAAGGATTTTTTATAGCATCGTTTTTTTTAAAAATATTTTTCCAATTTTTTATATGAAAGGCATAAATATATTTATATACATACATTATTTTCGCGCGCATTTTCCTATTTTTCCTTCAATGAATTTGTTATGAAGTTAGACCAGCGCATGCGTAAAACATGAAAATTGGAAAATTCTAGATTATTCGATTCATTTAGAATATTTAAAATACAATTAAAAAATGAAAATAAAATCAGTACATATATAAATAATTATTAAATGTAATCAAGTAAGAACAAAATAATTTGAAACAAGGAACAGTAATATATATATATATATATATATATATATATATATATATATATATATATATATATATATATATATATATATATATATATATATATATATATATATATATATATATATATATATATATATATATATATATATTTTTTTTTTTTTTAAACCCTTATCCGCACCCCAATGATGCATAGGGCACTGCGTCATATAAACGCAGTGTTATCTTGATCGTTTACACATGAAGGAAAGGTGATCAGCCCTCCGCTTCAGGTACCAGTCCAGGGTAATAATATTGAATAAATATTACAGTGAAAAAATCACTTATATTTATTTTACCCCCCTTGGGAATCGAACCCGGGACCTCCAGAACGGTAGCCGAGCGTGCTGACCATTACACTACGGAGGCGGACAAAATATATATATATATATATATATATATATATATATATATATATATATATATATATATATATATATATATATATATATATATATATATATATATATATATATATATATATATATATATATATATATATATATATATATATATTGTGGTAATCCGGTAACCTACCTAACTACTCTGTAAAATATTACTTATTATCAACTATTTTAATTAATTAAACACACATTCGATTATGTTTTTTTATGCCGTTTATTTTTATGTATTTTTAATCTAACCCTCGACTTTTACGTAATAATTTATAAATAAAATAAAATATTTAAAACCAATTCTTTGGAACTTATCTAAATTCATACGTATTTATTATAGTTATCTTTAGGTGTTGGGTGAAGTGTTTAAACCTTGTTATGTGAATTGTATAAATCTCTACGGTTCATATATAAGTAGCAAGTACGATAGAATATTTAAAATACAATAAAAATATAAATATAAACAAGAGCAAAATAATATAAAGCGAATAAAAGACGTTATATTCTCTCTGCCTACCTCTACGGTGTAGCGGCGTGATGGTTTATTACTTAATTATATTTTTACAAAAAAAAAATATTTGTAGTATATTTTTGCCCATACATCGTTGTAAAACACCATATCGTAGTCTTACAGGAGAAAGTGACCAAGTGCATTGTTTTACAAAAACGTGATCATTGACCATTTGATATCTTACTAGCTTAATATTGCCCTGAAAACATCCCAGAGGATTTTAAACTTGGAAGTATAATATATTGACTTGGTAAAAATGACTAACTGCATTGATGTATATTTTGTTGCCAAGCAAGAGTGACTTAAATGGCCCTCCTGAATATTTTACGTTTTATAGTAGGTCACTTTCTCCTGTACGATTACGATATTTTCAGTCTAAAGTAATATAATTTTCTTTAATAAGTTAGTATTTTAAAGTTTATTTTTTAATTAGATTTAATATTTCTTTACTTCATTCAATTTACGATAAAAATAACGCTGCATCGATCCGTTAAAGTGCCTTGTATACCATTTCGTACAAATACAGGCAGAAACGAGAAATTCGTTCACCCTGCTAGATATTATATTATCTGACATGACCTTGGCACGTGTAACTCCTGAAAGGTCGTTTTCAGTCGCATAAGCGTGTAAGGAATATAACATTTCAGCGAAAATGTAGCAATTTTTCACGAAATTTGAACAAATCAGCTTATGTTTTTCCTCTTTTGGGGCAAAAGAGTGCTTATTTTTACAATTAATTTTATTCGCAATATCAGGATACATTCAAAATATTGCTATGGTTAAAAAATAAGTTTAATAAAAATTAAAAATCATGCTTTAAAGCCAAATTTTATGTGCCAAAAAATATTTTTCTTATTAAAAATATTTTTACTAAATTTTTAATGTGTCCAAATACTATGTGAAGTGAATGGAGTCCACATATTGCCCCTAAGCTCTTTTGTGAAGTATTTTCTACCAGGTCAGGTCCGCGTCCCGAAGTTCAGACTAAAATTACTGACGTATTGTCAGCAGTGGGCGTCCCAGGCTTTGGGAACCTGATGCCTTGATAAGGAAGCACTATCTCATTGGTCACATCCATCTGATTAAAATATTTATTTTATTGAAGTCCCGGGTTCAATTCCCATTTTGGTTGACATAACAAACTATGAATTTTATACATAAATTAATTCATTAATGTTTTATAACATTTTAAGCTTGTCCAAATACTTGCTCAAAAATCTGGATTTTCTCCAATTATAGGAATTATTTATTCTAATATAGTTCTAGTGATTAAAGAACGGTGTTTCGAAATTGGTTCATATATATATATAGACCAAAAATTTGAGTAGTGTGGTTGACAATAATGGATAGAATTGGTGAATGTTACACGTGTGTAAAGTGATCACTTAAACCAGCCTATGACGATCGTCAGCCCCGTAAATGCTCAGACTTCTATATTCATCTTCATCTTTGATGAGATGTCAAAAAAAATATTTATAATTATTTTTTTCTTTTTTCTTTAGACCATAGGTCGGCAAAGTGTGGTTTCGGAGTCAAACGATTCTTTTTGACCTTTTAAGTGCGGCTCCGGTATAAATCGCTCACTCCTTTCAACAACGTCATATATCAAAAAACTTGATTTTTCAGGAGATCGTTTTTAAAGTTTAGAAATACAATGAAATGTATTAAAAATGAATATCAAGCCACTTATTGAACTTTTTACAGTGCAACAGATCTTTTTAGGTAAAACCTGAATGTTTTTTCTCCATTTGAAAAATATTAAGCATATTAAAAAAAATAATTAAACAATACCCTTTCTACGAAATGCTAAAGCAACACTTTCTGCCCTGTAGCGGGTAAATATTAAGTTATAAATATGCCGCTTTTGCTGGGATATAGTACATTTTCTGGGCGTTCCGAAAACATGCACAACTGAAAATTGACGACTTTTGATATATGACGTTGTTGAAAGGAGTGAGTGAAATATCCGCGGGAAGTCTTTTCGACTCAACGTATTCATGCAAAAAATATTTTTCATACTTGAATCTTATTGAAAGCAAACTGAAAAATTGTCTTATTAATAAGAATATAAAAACGTGCTAAAAATAACGACATAAAAACCTTACTTGATCAAACTTTCAAAGGAGATGTAAGGATATTATTACATATTCGCACTTATTGGCGTTTTTATGGATACCCTACTTTCAAAATATTTTTCGTCAATGAAAAAAATCTTTATCAAGTGTGAAATCAATTTTTATTTTGTGTAACTACCCGTAATTTATTTGATTATTTATTTTATTTATTTAAACTTCATGTACAGAAAATAAATAAGTACGTTTGCGGGCATATTGCTAAAAAACATCTTCCAACCAACCAAAAACAGACTAGTGATATAAATCAAAACGTTTTATACCTAATATAGTTATTTGCAATCAGAAAAGTATTTGATATTTTAAATAAAACAAGAATTACAAATTGATGATAATAAGGAAGGCAAATGAAAAGTGGAGTTTAGGGAAGGAGGTAGAGGGAAAAACTAAAGGAGGAGGTTTGATGGACAGTAAGGAATCTAATGATAGATAGCATAATATATATATATATATATATATATATATATATATATATATATATATATATATATATATATATATATATATATATATATATAAATATAAATAAAAGTCTTAATTTATAATGAATAACTCCTTTCCGTATAATTAGCAATATTTCCATTCTTAGAAAACATACTTCGCAAATATATGAAATCATCTAACTGTTCCATAATTTCCGCATTACCTAATATTCCACACCCCTATCTACAGATTCATCTCATTCAAAAACCATAATTTTGGATTTGCAAACATTCATGTGATTAAACACTTTCTTTGCACACATTATACACTTTTGTCACCAACGCCTGCAAGACTACTCTGCTATCAGCAATAAGAACAGTATCGTTAGCATACAGAAGGCAACAGATAGTCAAATCATTCATTCCAACTCCAAAGTTTACACCTTTCAGTTCCTATATGAATCAAATTTAGTACCCTATGGATGATATTGTGAAATTTAAAAAATTTGAAAAAATTAATCTAATTAGATGTGAACATCTTCGAGTGTGTAAAAACGCCTCTTTTTGTTATTTTCGAATAACCCGGTAGTCAAATGGTAGATGTGCCTTACTACGGACCTTATTTACACGGAGTCTACCCGTAATCGCCTTCAAAAGAATCGTGTTTTATATTTTGTTAGGTTACTTTTTTAGTTTTTTTTTCTTATGCACAGCTTTTTTACCAATTTATTGGAAGTTATCCGAGAACGTTGCTCATTGTTATACTAACTACACGGTGATAAGAAAGTAATGAATACTTCTGGTTTATTTTATTTTATTCACGTAACATCCATAGAGTTCTTTCTAAGCAGTCGTATTATATATTAAATCAATTAAATTTTACTTTTATTAAAGCGTATATAGTTTTACACACAACATAAAATAAAATAAATCTATTTTAGTTACTTTATTCGTAACAGTTTAAGTGTGTCCAAATCCTTGTTCATACATCTCAACATAGAAGAAGAGAATTATGTAATTCTTAGTATTTACAGGGCTTTTTAAGTGATCATTTTGATCAAGTGAGCACACGAATGACATTCATCATTCTACCCATGATTGACAACCACACTACTTCATTTTTTGGATCATACTAAGTATATTGGGATACCGATTCTACCTAAGTCGTAAATTTCGAGATAATGGGTTAAATATAAAAAAATTACAAAAAATAATAAGCCAACAGTCCGTTTTATTATTTTTTAAATATTTGTTTAAGTAATATTTAATATAATTTATATTTTAAGCACTAAATTTGTGATTTTCCATTTTATAATTAAAATGTAACTTTGTTTTAAAATTTAAATTAAAAACATAATAATTAAGTTATAATAAAATATTTATAGTGATTTTTATAACATAGTAACATTTTAATTATAATATTTAATAGTGAGGTAGGTTACTAGATTACACAAAAATATATGTAGACACTTATGTATTGAAAAACGAAATGGTCTCTAGTTTTGGTGCTGTTTATAATATTACCATCCCCACTTTTCGTATAAGAAAAGCTTTTTAAATTAAGCTTAAATAATAATATTTACTTTATTTATTGATTTTGCGTTTAATTTGTAGAACTCCATTTTAATTTATGTATTAATTTTAAATAAAACTCACTTTTTTTGAGTCTACTAAGTGTAACTTAGTAGACTCAAAAAATCCGTGTATGATTTAAAATTAATACATAAAATAATATTTACAATCGTTTCTATAGCTCTATTAACGTAAAATACTCCAGAATACAAGAATACGAAATACAAATGCTATTTTACGCACTATCAGCTTTTTTACATGCATTTTTTTTAAATATTTGTTTGGTAGTTGCGCGTCTTTCTGACCACCCAGTGGTGCAATCGAGCTGGCGAGGCGTATCAAATGCAAACAGAGTTATAAAAAAAACTAGAATGAAATACTTATAGATAAAAACTTCTAGTGATTTCAGGTAAAACCGTACCTACTCTAATCACAACGCTGAAATACGTGAGGCGCATTCAACAAAATATGTTCCTGTAACGTTTAAAAAATGATAACTTCACCGAGCTTCCGCAAAATTTTATCTACTTTCACAAAATTTATCGCATTTCTCTCTAAAAGGAAATGAAACTGTTCAATCGATGAGATTTTAAGATATTTTCTCTCATTTACTTATTTATATTCATTTTAAACCTTTAGATTAAGTGTGCAAGTATCTTTGGTTCATATGTGATATACATATATTATACAAAAAAAAAAATATTATGAAAAAAAATATAACGTATAATAAAACAATAAAACCCTTATCCGCACCCCAATGGTGCATAGGGCACTGTATCATATTAACGCAGTGTTACCTTAATCGTTTACACATGAAGGAAAGGTGATCAGCCCTCCGCTTCAGGTACCAGTCCATGGTAATATTGAATAAATATTACAGTCAGGTATCACCCAAAATTGGGTGCTTTGCCAATAAATAAATAAAAATATTACAGTGAAAAAATCACTTATATTAATTTTACCCCCCTTGGGAATCGAACCCGGGACCTCCAGAACGGTAGCCGAGCGTGCTGACCATTACACTACGGAGGCGGACATATAAATTATAAAAACAAAAAAAAACAGTTTACGAACTTAATAACTAACTAACTAAATAACAATGAATGCATTTGGATGAACGCTTTTAATATTGAAATTTATTTTATATTCTACTACTATTACAATAAAAAAAATATTTAAATATTTTTTTCAAACTATGTTTATATTTAAAACTAACTAACTATCACGCCCCTTTACGCAGAAGTAGGCAGTGAGGATAGAAAGCCAAACCAATGTGTATTAACAAAAACCTTCGCCTCTTCCATATTCATATATCTTCTTATATATACACGCCATTTACAGTTTACTGAAAACGAAATAAAGTATAATTAAAGATGTATTAAAATAAATAATACATACATACATACACACACACATACATAAAAAATACTTTTATCAATTTGTTTTCTGAATATCGTCTGTTACTAAAACTCGTATAAGCATTAATAGAAAGTGTATAAGAATTTTAATTTAACTAAAAGCGCATTCAGAGGAAAAAAGTGCATCCATATAAATAATGATTTTTTTAAGTGAGTTTTAATGTTTTATTTTGTATAAATTTTTAGAATTTGACTGAATAAAATAAATTTTGTACTGTTGATATATATATATGATACAAGAAAAAGTGATTATTTAACCGACATTAGTGAACAAACGATATTTATAGCCAAGTGATGAAAACATTGAAATGCTAAACTATGCATTTTTAATACAAATCTAGACTTTTCCTAACGAAACGTCGTGTTGTGATAGGTATTTTTATAGTTATTATATTTTGGAGACTGAACGAGAAATCCGTTACCAGGGAAAGAGAAAAAGAAGAAGACGAGGGAGTCAAGGGATGGATAATATTTTTGCTCAAAACTGATCAAAACCTCAACCGCAAAAACCTAACGAAAAAAAAATCCAAAAAACATATTTGAGTTTCCTCGAACAAAGAAACCCGCCTTACGAAATGATATTTTACCTAGTATTTTTTAAAATATTAATACATTTATTTTGATACGCACCGATAGCTAGGAAGATAGCGAATAAGTGATATGAAAAATTGGATCAATTAAAAAGCTCAATTATTGGGAGACAGCCGAAAGCTCTCTTACAGGCATCAATTACAACGATTTTACTCGTATAATAAGGACGATTAATGAAAAAGCTGTTGTATCTTGAAATGGAGGGTAGAACCATCGAATATCGGCCTGATGGGGGAGGATTAGACTACCACAATTCTCCTCTTATGGCCGAAATACCAGTAGGGGACAACTACACCCACATACATAGGTCCATCGAGCATCTTAGATCAATGGGCGGCGGGATGCTGGACGCTCATCGAGGTCTGGGAGTCACAGACCTCAGGAGATTCGATCTACACCATCAGCAGGATGCTCACGAACGAGAGAAGGCAGGAACTGTGCTGAGGATCGTCAACGACTATAAGGGGTCCATACACGATCTGCGGAACCAGGAGAATGGAGACTTGAATCACAGGAGCCAGGAAGACATCAGCCAGGCTAGCATGAAAGGATACAGCGCCCCGTCGACGCCGCTGTCAGAAAACGGGCAGAACATGCAGGAAGAAAAGGTTTGTGATTTTTAATTTAAGTACTGAAGATGGGGTCTTGGAGGAATTCTTCAACTTTTTAATGTAATCTGTCCTATTCAATATAATGATTGTGTTACCATTGTCTGCTTTTGTAAAAAAGATAGTTGGTTGGTAACTAATAAGTCCTTTTTACATAGTTGGAGCTACAATCCAATCACTTTTGTTTATTGTTTTAATAGATTTATATTATCCACTGACACTTCGTGATGGAATTGCATTTTTAATTTATTATTAGATTAAAACCAATATTTTTAGCTTTTCCACTTTTTTATTTGACCAGCGACCGGGTTTCGTCGTTACCGACATCATCAGACTGGTGAGAGGCTTTACAAATTTGTATGTTATATATAAAAGAAGGCTGCCTTCTTTTATATATAACATACAAATTTGTAAAGCCTCTCACCAGTCTGATGATGTCGGTAACGACGAAACCCGGTCGCTGGTCAAATAAAAAAGTGGAAAAGCTAAAAATATTGGTTTTAATCTAATAATAAAAAAAGTTTATTGTTTTCACTGATTTATGGGTCGGGGCACATTTTTTGTGATTTTATTACAAAAACCATTTATTACGTATTTCAAAAAAGAGTCTTAATACTCTTTACAATACATAGATTTTAAGAAAAAGTAGTATTTACTAAGTAAAACTTAAATTAAAAAAACTCGGTTATTATGTCAGATTACCAAATATCATAACTGAAGATTCATCTTTTTTAGATCTCCTATCCTTTCGATTAAAATAAAATTAAAATAAAATTATTAATTCACAGCATTCCTTCCCTCAAATAATATTACTCCTTTCTTTTTTTCTGTAGAGTATAATTTTATTGGGTTGGAAAATAGAAGGTAGCTTTTTATTTATTATTAAGTCTTTACTCGTTTACTAAGAAGCATTTAGTAATTAAAGAATATTTAAACCCACCTACAAACTATGTATGAATAATATATTTTCACTTGTTGATGAGAAAGTCTGTGGTTATCGAATCTAGTTTTGTTTACAGTAATAATCTCAAAAGAAGTCTTATGACTTTTAAAAAAAAATGATCGAATGTTTCATATATGAAAACATGAATTTCATTTTTTTCACCAAAACATAAATTTAAAACGGAATGATGATTATCTGTGATTTTTATTGAATTGGTGACGTAATCTACTACAAATATCATTTGCTAACAATGAGCGTGACAGTAACGATGCAATTTCCAGTTAGATTGCGATTATAATTATTCTTGCTATTTGTTCCAGTTAGATTTATCCGAAAATAGTCTGATTTAAAAATAAATATAGACTATTGTGGATATTTACATATATTTTTGGAAACTAGAATTCATTATATCGACAATGGAGGGTTAAAAGAGCGAGAGAGACAAATAATTACCTTTCAGGAGACGCATTTGAATCGGAATAACTTGGTTAGGTTACCTTTTACGTGACGCATTTTATCCGCTAAAACTTGGTTAGGTTACCTTTTAGGTGACGCATTTTATCCGCTAAAACTCGGTTACATTACCTTTCAGAAGACACATCGCTCACTCCTTTCAACAACTTCATATATTAAAAAAAACTT
This sequence comes from Brachycentrus maculatus, assembly GCF_059751285.1. NCBI lineage: Eukaryota > Metazoa > Arthropoda > Insecta > Trichoptera > Brachycentridae > Brachycentrus > Brachycentrus maculatus. The sequence continues at coordinate 11,603 of NW_028281587.1, read as the reverse complement.
GATTTTTCATGAGATCGTTTTTAAAGTTTAAGAATATTATGAAACGTATTAAAAATAAATATCAAGCCACTTGAAAGTTGAGCAGTTAAAATATAATAATAAAACCCTTATCTGCACCCCAATGGTGCATAGGGCACTGCATCATATAAACGCAGTGTTATCTTGATCGTTTACACATGAAGGAAAGCCAGCCCGCTGCTTCAGGTACCAGTCCAGGGTAATATTGAATAAATATTACAGTGAAAAAATCACTTATATTTATTTGACCCCCCCTGGGAATCGAACCCGGGACCTCCAGAACGGTAGCCGAGCGTGCTGACCATTACACTACGGAGGCGGACAATTAAAAAGCAGCAGTTAAAAAGAATGATACAAATATTTATTCATTAAGTTTAGCATTCTTTAAAAAAAAATCAAATTCATAAATATATTCTAAATAAAAATTGTACGAGTGCAACACGTGTGGCTTCTCGCGCAATCAGTCGCGTACTGAATTATATATTTGAGAGATCTACACCCTTAAATCTTTCGTTTATAAGTTTTTATTTGCTTTAACTTATTTCATATTATTTCTTGACATCTCATCAAAGATGAAGAAGAATATGGATGTCTGAGCATTTGCGGGGCTGACGACCGTCATAGGCTGGTTTAACTGATCACTTTACACACGTGTAACATTCACCAATTCTACCCATTATTGACAACCACACTACTCTAATTCTTGGAAGTTCTATATATATGAACCAATTTAGAAACCTTGTTCATGAATCACTAGAACTTCACTAGAACTTTACACGTATGTAAAGTGATCACTGAAACCAGCCTATGACGGTTGTCAGCCCCGTAAATGCCCAGACTTCCATATTCTTCTTCATCTTTGATGAGATGTCAAAAAATGATTTCAATTTCAATTTATTTATTTTCAATTAACATATCGTAGTCTTACAGGAGAAAATGACCAACTAACAAAACGTAAAATGTTCAGGAGGGCCATTTAAGGCACTTTTTCTTGGCAAGAAAGAAACCATCAATACAGTTAGTCACTTTTAACAAGTTTATATATTATACTTCCATTGTATTTTCAGGACAATATTAAGCTAGTAAGATATCAAATAGTCAATGATTACATTTTTGTAAAAATGCACTTGGTCACTTTCTCCAGTATGACTACGATATACATTACAAACTAAAAAAATTAAAGCGTAGGTATACGTTAAAATAAAAAATATGCAAGAACTATCGCTAAAGGTGTAGAAGAATCCCGCTTCGGAAAACTCCTTCAGACACGTGGAACCGATCAATAATTAATGAGATATTGTTCAACATAGCGGTTGAAATATGAAAATAACTCCAGTAATTGGAGATAATCCAGATTTTGTGAACAAGTATTTGGACACACTCAAAATGTGGTTAACTAATTTCAGTGCTCATTCATTAGCTTGCCTTGGAGACAAAATAAAGAGTTCACGCGTTCGTGGAAACCTTGGCGTAATAGACATTAATAGGAAGGTAGAAGAGAGATAATTGACATGGTGTGGATATATCGCTCACTCCTTTCAAGAACGTCATAAATCAAAAATCGTCAATTTTTAGTTGTGCATGTTTTCGGAATGCCCAGAAAATGTACTATATCCCAGCAAAAGAGGCATATTTTTAACTTAATATTTACCCGCTACAGGGCAGAAAGTGTTGTTTTTGCATTTTGAAGAAAAGGTGTTGTTTAAGTATTTTTTTATGTAAACAAAATATTTTTCAAATGGAGAAAATACCTTCAGGTTTTACTTAAAAAGATCTATTACACAGTAAAAAGTTCAATAAGTGGCTTAATATTTATTTTTAATACATTGTATTATATTTATAAACTTTAAAAACGTTCTCCTGAAAAATCAAGTTTTTTGATTTATGACGTTCTTGAAAGGAGTGAGCGATATAGGATGCAGAGAACCCGAACATGTAGTAAACCAGGCAATAGAAATGGATCTTCCTCAAAAGTTATATACAGGAAGACCAAGGAATTCATGGGTGCTGCAGAAAGATAACATGATTCGAAAGCATGGCCTAGGTGACGTTATCCAGGACAGAAGGACCTTTAACCTGAGGACGAGGAGAGCTGACCCCAGCAGCCTACAATACTATACAAGTACAATAAGCTGGGATGTAGCCAGGAACAAGAATGTTCATTAGGTCGCCTGTACCAGAAAAAAAAATTTGTTCGTAAATTATTATAAACGTATTTTTTCATTTTTTTTTTATTTTATTATTTTTTTATTATTAGATTAAAACCAATATTTTTAGCTTTTCCACTATTTTTATTTGACCAGCAACCGGGTTTCGTCATAACCGACATCATCAGACTGGTCCATTTTATCATGATCAACATTGTATCATGATAATAATAATAATAAAATTGGATAACTTATATAGCGCCATTTTCGTAAAAAATGATGGTATTGGTATGATGGTATCATTTTATCATGATGGTATTTTTTCATGATCAACCTGTGAAATATCAACACAAAGTACTGCTATTAACACATCTAATAAAATTTCTTATGGGACATAACGCGTATTCGAATCTCTTAATTAAATGTTTTAAAATGTCCACGAGTCCTTCAAGGCAGGACTACTAATTTATTGGTAGTTATAAATAAGTAGGCAATAATTTAATCATTATTTCGTTGATCAACTGGAATATTCAACAGAAAAAGGTTGTGCACCTATAACTGATGATAAAACTTGGTTCCTATTATCGGTAGTGTTTAATTTATTTATTTCAATTTATTTATTCAACAAAAGAATAATATATACATAACAAACAATATTCAAGGCGTATATATTAAAAGTAAGCAAGAAGACTTAAAGGTGTAGAAGAATCCCGCTTTAGAAAACTCCTTCGGACACATGAAACAGATCAATATCCAATGTGATATTGTTCAACATAGCGGTAGCTCTTCCTACAGGCATAACCATCGTCAGGTTGGTCCTGTGTATAGGAATGTGAAACAATCTATGTCGACGCTGTCTTGAGTAACTATCGGGAACATGCAGACCAATGTTCCGGATAATTTCAGGATTATCGATCATACCGCGCAACAATCGATAAAAGTGCGTAATCAAATACACATTTACCATTTATCTGCATTAAAACATCTAAAGGGCTAAATCTCAGGCATTCAAATTACAACGCGTTTTCCGCTCTGAAGGATAGACATCTCTCTGCCCTCGATTTTTATAGAATATATATTAGAATTTGATTTTTTTAGAATATACATTGAAATTATTAAGTGTTTATTCTTTTCTATTCAAAACCATATATTTATATCGAATAAACACTTTTTTCAATACAAAAGCGGTAATTTAATAAAAAAATTAAATGTCACTTGGGTTCAAAGAAAATGAAGTTGCGATTTATCGTTTATTAGGCCTTAAGGTAGGATATTTGATTGCCCAAAACTTAATTTTCTAAAAACTCAGGTAACATTTAACTTAGTCGATTGTTTTTGTTGCAACACTGTTTTTGTATTGAAAAAATAAGTTTTCCTTCGAATTAAGTATATGATTTTGAAAATAAAAAAGTTATTGAAAAGCAAGTAATTCAAAAATGATAAAAAAAAAACGATTCAAAATTTAAAAAGAAAAAAAAAACTTTTATTTTAGTTTAATTATTACACTAATTTTTTAATTTTTCTTGGAACTGCAATTTATAAATTTAAAGCTAATTTGTACAGTTTATAAATATATATGTGGAGAAAAAAAAACATATAGTTATATTATTTTCTATTTTAATATAGTATTTAGAATTTTATAGTAATATGTACGAGTATTATACGAAATAACAGTTTTCTTCTTCAAACGAATGTTTTATAGCAAGGACAATCTTATAAGGGTCAGAGGCAATAAAAACCGATTTAAAAAACGCAATTAAAATTCCAAAAAATACTACGGTGATAGGAACATTTACCTCACCTCTAAATCGAGTGATTTGACGACCGGCTACTCGTAAAATACCGGGTAAATACCAAACACAAATTTTATTTGACAATGTTATGCGTCGTTATTTGTTTATCTGTTTATTTATGGTCTTTTAATGCCATGTATGAATATTCAATTAATTTATGGTACGCATCCGAGGTGTAAAGTATACCCAGCGAAGATTCAAGTAAGGCATATTCATTTTTTACGATGTCTTAATAAATGAACGATAATTTGTATCCTTATGTCCATTTTTTAATTTTTGTCCGCCTCCGTAGTGTAATGGTCAGCACGCTCGGCTACCGTTCTGGAGGACCCGGGTTCGATTCCCAGGGGGGGTAAGAATAAATATGAGTGATTTTTTCACTGTAATATTTATTCAATATTACCCTGGACTGGTACTTGAAGCGGAGGCCTGATCACCTTTCCTTCATGTGTAAACGATCAAGATAACATTGCTTTTATATGACGCAGTGCCCTATGCACAATTGGGGTGCGGATAAGGGTTTTATTATTATATGTCCATTTTTTATTATTTTTTCGTAAGGACTCTGATTATAAAACCAAAACGATAGAAAAATGTGTTGAGTATTTACTTATTGTTCGCCTTCGTAGTGTGATGGTCAGCACGCAGGACTATCGTACTGGAGGTCCCGAGTTCGATTCCCAGCGGGAGATCAAATAAATATAAGTGATTTTTTTGCTGTAATATTTATTCAATATTACTCTTGACTGGTACCTGAGGCGGAGGGCTGATCACCTTTCATTTACATGTTAACGATCAAGATAACACTGCGTTTATATGATGCAGTGCCCTATGCACCACCAGTTGCGGATTAGGGTTTTAAAAAATTACCTACGTTGAAAAAAAAAACATTTTTTGCGGTATTTGAAATGGATGCTGAAAATTGAACTACAAAATCTGCATTTTTTTTTTAATTTTCTGGACTTTAATTTCCGATATTTTCAAAAACGTGAACCATCACTCACCAAACGCAATTAATACAGAAAGAGTTTAAATAGAATTAAAGTAAAAAAAAAATAAAAAAATAAAAGTTATCAATTTTAAATTCAACAAGAAAAAATAGTATGAATAGTATGTATGTACTACCAAGTAGTAGCAGTAGTAAGTATAAATTTGATGAGTGCCTTTAAATTTATGACTTTGTATGTATAACGTTAATCTGACAAATACGTTATGTCTTTCCTTTTCAATCGCCGTCTTATTTGGTCGTTTTTTATGAATTACTATATCGTTGACATTAACTATGTAGTAACGGCTCGATTCAAAAGGAAAGATCCCTAGTTAAATCGGAATTACTAAAATACGAGGCGGTTCCAGTATTGGGGTATTTGTCACGTGATTAATTGGATATCAGCGTATAAGGGTTAAATAATCCGTCGGCGACTGTTTGAGGGTTAATTTTATTATTAATTTGCTTCAATAAGTAAAAAATACTTGAAATACTTTAGTCCTTTCAGATGTTTTCTAAGGACGTATTGTAAAAGTACACATATTTATAAATTATTATCTGAAAAAAAATGGCATCTTTTTTTCGTTAATAAAATTAAACACGACTGGCTTGGTAAATTCTACACATGTATTTATAAGATATATATTTTTTAAAATAGGCTTTTGTTTTTTACTGACAAAATTAAAAACACATATTTTCGTGGTACATTTTCCACTTATAATATTTTTTCTGAATTAATATAATATATTATAATATTATTTATTGATTCGGCATTAACATTGTGGAATGACATGTTGATTATTTAAAAAACATTAAACACTTGAATAAAATAAAGGTCAAGTCATGAATAATTTAGAAAATTTGGAAATATATAAAAAAATTAATTCAGATAAAACGTTAATTCATAATATACTGTTTCAAAATACGTCACCATTATTATCTTTGTTTCCTTTTACAAAAAATCTTGTTCCATAACCCCCACCCCCCTTCCCTGTATTTATTAACGTAAATATACCCCTAAATATATTTTTTGTTCGTTAGTTTTAATTTTTACTAGAAGATGAAAACATATGTAAGTTTTCGAAACTAGTCGTATAAGTATATACATATATATATAAATAAAACTCATGAGTGGTACATTCAAGTGCTTAATTTTTTTAAAGTAATATATTATAATAGCTATGACCACTGAAAAAAAAGTATCTACATTTTTCTATATTCGGTTTGAATTTTCACTTAATAGTGAGAACATTCGTAGTTCTCGAAACTAGTCGTGTTTACATTATATACTCAAAAGTGGTCTAAAACAAGTGCTATTTTTTATATTTCAATAATAAAAGCTCGAAAATTGGTGTATTCCTGTTATAATGAATAAAAGTATGTGGAATTCCATGCGTATAAAATATTTTTAAATAACTTGATTCACTAGTAATGAAGTTTTCCTAGGTCTTCCTCTGTTACAATTTCCTAATACATTCATCACATAAATTTATTATATTGTTCTTTTTTCATTCATTCCATTCACATTCTCAAACCATCTCAACACACCTTCCTTAATTTTATCGATATATAACTCATCGAGGAAAACTTTGTATAATCAAGTATTTCAAATACTTGGAAGCGGTCAGGTCAGGAGTCGGAATAATCTGCAGTATGTATGAGGAGATGTATGAATGTGGAAGAGACGAACATTGTTTGCAAATGCAGATTGGTGTGGAGATCTATATTCTCTGCCTACCCCTGCATAGAAATGACGTGATTGTTACTTAGTAATGAACATATCAAAAATCAAAAATCTTGAATAAATATTGAACTTTTTAGTATGTCATTTATTGTAGAATTTCAAAATGACATGTTTTTTTTCCTACAATGCGGTCTAACTAAATTAATGATATTTTGTAATTCGGTACCAAAAAAACTCCTAAAATTCAATACTTATAAGAATTCTACAAAAATTAAAAAAACTTAATAAAATGTTGCATGAAATTTTATTTGATGCATACAAGTATATGTTTAAAAAAATGTTCAAAGTAATTTATACATTACAAAATTGGTATGTAGTGATATTAAAGCATTTGAACGGTACAAAAAAATAGAAAATTTACATTCTTTGAATTACACATTCCTACTGGATTTAAACCTTCGATCTTTGTTTCCAATAATAATAACATCATCAATAAAATCCTTCTAAAAAAACCTAATTTATACGTACAAGAAAAAACACTCGAAAATCACGCACGTGTACTATCAAGGAGCATAAAAAATTCAGGAAAAAATTCGAAAGTCCATCTTGAAAAAAAGGAATCTCTATTTTATGAGTAGGTGCCCAAATTAAAACCCCAGATTGATCATCAGACGCGTTGACAAATACGTACATTAGTAGTACACAAAAAAAGATAATTCGAATCGTAAAATCCTTAGCCCCTTTTTTTCTTGCATTTTTTCTTACCCTTACCGACTCGACGAAAAAGCTCGATCGAAAAAAGTTCATTGGATTTAAATATCCCGAGTGATTTATGGCTTTATTGGTCGGTTAGACATACTTACTCACTAAATAATTAAGCTTTTTTTCATGTTAATATAATATAACCCTTTCACACCTGAATTATCATAGCTTACGAGTACATACATAGGTGTATGGTACTCACTAAACAATTTACTGTTTACAGTTAAATATACGAACTATCAAGCCGCTAAAAAATAAATATTAAAATATGTAGTATAAATTTAGTCAAATCGTTTCATAAGAAAAAAAGTCAAAATTTTAGGTCTTTGATGGATGTCATGAGAATATATTGAATATTCTTTAAGAAAATTAGTTTTTTTGATTTTTTAAATGTTCATTACCTCAACTAACAAACGAACCATCACGCCGTTTCTCCGCAGGGGTAGACAGAGAGAATAGTACTCCACGTCACTCTGTTTTTGCAGACAATCTTCCCATCTTCCACATTCATGTAAAATATATCCTCATGGATACCCGCCGATTATTCCGACTCCAGTCCAGCACTTTTGAGTATTTGAAATACTTGATCATCCCAAGTTTCCATCAGTCTTCCTCGTCTCCTTTTCACAACTACATTAAATTCATAAATTTGTTTTGACGTTCTTTCCTCACTCATTCGTTCCACACGTCCAAATCATCTCCGCACGGCTTCCTTAATTTTATCGATAATTCTTATAATGCCTTGCATTCTTTCCTTATTTTACCATTCGAATACCTATCATTCGTTGTTTTGCCGCACTGAGATATTGCATTTCGACTGCATTCAGTCCACTTTCATTATTTTTTGCCAACTTCATGTTTCACTGCCACAGTTCGGCTGTCCAAACTCAAAACACAGTAAGGGACATTTTTTTTTGCTGTACATTTTTTTTTAATTTTTAAAGTAGATTCTAATTTGTCTAAAAATGCAAAAAAATGTGCCTTCCTGTGTTTTAAGTTTGGACAGCTGAGTTGTGACTACATTAATAGACTGAAAGTAGTCTGATTCAAGTGTTTAATCAATATTTTTCCAGTAATTCATCGTGTTTAGAGATTTTTCATCTTCATAATTAACGTTTTTTGTGTGAATCTTCATTATAGTGCAGTATACACATTTTATTGATTGATTTTTCAATTACTAAAGGGTGACAAATATTTGAATTTAAAAAAAGTTTATCTTCGAGATTCTTAAATGATTTTTCAACTCCAAAATGTAATACTAAACAATTTCAACAAAACTTCAAATATTTGGGAATTAAATATTTCAATAAACTCCCTAAAGAAATTTAAAAAAAGATATAAAAATTCTTAAGTAAAAAATTAATGCCCATTACATATAAATCTTGAAAAAAAATATGAAAAAAGACTATTATACCATTAATTATATAAAACATTAAACCTTGAGTGTAAGTCCCTCTCCAAGCACAAGAGCTCAGTCTCTCTTTTGGAGAGGCACAGCGAATCTAAAACTATAAGTTTGCCATATGTTAAATGTTTAGAAATTGTATTATGTTGTACTTAAAAATGTGACTATATTAAATAAATAAAAATAAAATAAAATAAAAAAATCCACTCACTTTATGGTTATATGTGTCCATTTCTAATTTAAGTTTTACTTGGTAAATACCACAATTTCTTAAAACGAAACACGTGTCACATAAATTTTTAAGCAATAGTGGTATTTACCGAATAAAACTTAAATAAAAAATGGATTGGGTACACGTGATTTCAATACACATCTAAAAAATAATTCTCTCTCAAATAATACACAAACAAATTCCGTTTATTTTAAGCAACGCTCGAGTCAAAGGGTCAAGGGACCGTCTTAAATCTTTTTTTGTTATATTATAAACGAATTTGTCGTGTGCTTCGAGTATTTTGTATTCATACGTTAAGTAATATGCGTTTAATATTGATTAAAAGGTAAACGCATCGGCGGCTACTGTGTGTCTAACTAGATAACATATGTTAAAAGAGAATTAAAAGCTTTTAATCCCTTTTTTTCTGGAAGACATAAATAGTGATGCCTCTTCGGTTTATATCTCCGGCACGTATGGTTTTTTCTTGAAGATAAAAAACATGTCGACATGATGTATCATCAATGTTTTTTGTCGACAATTTATCGGTATTTTAGTCGAGTACTTGTAGATACATGAAATAATTGTTATAAATGTATATTAAATATTAAACACTTGAATATACAACTTCAATTCCCTAAGTTCGTGTAAATTAAAAAATTTGCTTAGATTATTTATAAAAGAGACAGATTTAAGTTCCTTTTTCATTTAGAACATGATCGCTAGCTTTTTACTTTTTTACTTTGTCATCTTTTTTATGTTAAAGTTTTAATTAAAAAAAAAAATAAAATAAAAAATTGCTCACTGAGAGTCAAGTATTTTTATTTTTATTTTTTTTTGTATTTAATTTAAGTTTTTTGTATTTTGTATTAACTAATTATACTTAGAAACCTATACCCTTATACCCTGTACTATGACTATTTATTTTGTATACCCACACACAGGCCATGCCTTTGTGGGATCTTTTTTTGTATTTATTTTTATTTTTTATAAATATTTTTTGTTTTTGAATTTATGTAATGCAAAAGAATTTTAAATAAAGAAAAAAAAAAAAAAAGAGTTTTATTTATATATACGACTATTTTCGAAAACTTACAGATGTTTCTTCTGGTAAAAATTAAAACCAACGAACAAAAAATAATTGAATTTTTACCAGAAGATGAAAACATCTTAAGTTTTCGAAACTAGTCGTATGTATATAAATAAAACTTATTAAGTGGTATATTCAAGAGTTTAATTTTTTTAACTAATATATTTTAATAGCCATGACCACCGAAAAAAAAGTATCTACAGTTTTCTATATTCAGTTTGAATTTTCACTTTATAGTGAGAACATTTGTAGTTCTGGAAACTAGTGGTGTTTACAATATATTCTCAAAAGTAGTCTGAAACAAATGCTTTTTTTATATTTCAATAATAAAAGCTCGAAATATGGTGTATTGTTATAATGAATAAAAGTATGTGGAATTCCATGCGTATAAAATATTTTTAAATAGCTTGATTCACTAGTAATGAAGTTTTCCTAGGTCTTCCTCTGCTTCAATAACCAAAAAAATATCATCTCATAAATTTATTAATATTGTTCTTTTTTCACTCATTCGATTCACATTCTCAAAATATCTCAACACGCTTTCTTAATTTTATCGATATACGAGTTTCACTTATTTAGGAAAACTTATCGAAAAGTTTTCGAAACTAGTCGTATGTATATAAATAAAACTCATTAAGTGGTATTTTCAAGTGTTTTTTTTAATAATCAACATGTCATTCCACAAAGTAAATGCCGAATCAATAAATAATATGAAATAATTGTAATACTTTTTCTTCTTCGTGCAAAGGACATAAAAAATCTTGTTTTCACATATTAAAAACAAAAATATTACTAATAATTCCGCTCAATTTCAAACAATATATTCAACCTTTTACAAGAGAAATAAGAAGTTTCATATTTTAGTTTATTTGTTAATTTATTTTTTATAATTTATAAAGCGCATTTTCCATGCAATTCCTCATACCCGATTTTTCGTAAAAAAAACATTTATTTTTAAATTCTTTAAGACTCTTTCATCCTTCGTACATTCAGGCATCTCATCATATATTTTCAAACCCTTATATTATACCTTAATTAAACCCTTATATTGTCCGCCTCCGTAGTGTAATGGTCAGCACGCTCGGCTACCGTTCTGGATGTCCCGGGTTCGATTTCCAAGGGGGGTAAAAATAAATATAAGTGATTTTTTCACTGTAATATTTATTCAATATTACCATGGACTGGTACCTGAAGCGGAGGGCTGATCACCTTTCCTTCATCTGTAAAACGATCATGATAACACTGCGTTTATAAGACACAGTGCCCTATGCACCATTGGGGCGCGGATAAGGGTTTTATTATATATATATATATATATATATATATATATATATATATATATATATATATATATATATATATATATATATATATATATATATATATATATTTATATATATATATATATATATATATATATATATATATATATATATATATATATATATATATATATATATATATATATATATATATATATATATATATATATTTATTCAATATTA